>NW_026652283.1:57798126-57928755 GCF_009828535.3 Hylobates moloch
AGCCCAGCCTGGCCAACATGGCGAAACTTCATCTCTACTAAAAATATAAAAGTTAACCAGATGTGGTGGCACATGCCTGTGGTCCCAGCTACTTGGGTGGCTGAGGCATGACAATAGCTTGAACCCAGGAGGCGGAGGTTGCAGTGAGCCATGATCGCACCATTGCACTTTAGCCTGGGTGACAGAGAAGACTCTGTCTCAGAAAAATAAATAAAAATAAAAGTAATGATATCTGTATGAGATAAATATTAGTAACCAGTGGACCTGTGTATGTTTAAATGGTCAAAATTTATTTCCCGCCTAAGAAAAACCTAACAGGGATCTTCCCAACTTTTCTTCCCACCCCAGTCCTGCCACAGTATCCAAAAGCTAGGGCATTGAGGACTTTTATAAACTCTCAAGCATCTGAGAAGCCTAAAGATAGAATTCAGGATTTCTGATTGGCTGTATTACATATGAGTCTTCTTCCTTTATGTCTTATTGCTTTTTTGGAACTCAGTCGAGATTGAGTGTGTCCCAATCTGTATTTTAAAACGTTGCCTCATTAATAATAGTCATTTTATTCTTTCTTTACTAAAGGTAGTGAAATATTCATTAAACATTTAATAAGATATTCTTTTATCTATTTCACCTGATCATTTTAACGTACTGATGATTGCCTTATCAGTGGTGGAAATGTCTGTGGTTCTGTTTTTTGTTTTTTACAGTAATCCTACAGGAAAATTATTTGTTGTACTAGAAATTATTCTGTAATATTTACAGAAATAAAGAGTTACTACACACTTTTGATTAGCTTCAACACTTAAGATGTTAGGAATTGATAACACCCCTTAAACATTTACCTAATGTGTTCCTAGACTGGCAGTTTCTTTCTCTGTTTATTTCAGATAAAACAATGAAACAATGAATGCTAATTTAAGTAGATGGATTTTTTTGTTTATTTACCTTTGTTTTATCACTTGGATTGATAGTTACATGTAATTTTTTTAAAAAGAGTCATTCATAAAAATGGATATGTAAACACAATAAAAGTGTATTACAAATTCTATACAAAATAGTTTTTGAATGGAAATAGAATTACATGTACCTGACATCTCTGTTCTGTCTGTATTTTAAACGTGCAGTTTCCCTTACTCAGAGAGGGAGGGAAAGAGAGACAGACAGAGAAAGAGAAGAAAGAGTTCCTCCTTAATTCAGCTTCTCATTCCTCTGAAGTCGGGTTTCTGCTCCTACCCTTACATAGAAATTCTTCTCGCTAAGATCAGTAGCAGCCTCATGTCACTAAATTCAAGCCCTTATTTTATTTGATCTCTCAGTAGTAGTCAACATTGTTGACCACTCACTTCTGGAAAAACTTTACTCGTTTGGATTCTAAAACAAAACCCTCTGGTTTTTTTTTTCACCTCTCTCATCTATAGTTCTCAGTTGTCTTTGAAATGTTGGTATTCTTTAATACTCAGTTCTCTTGTCACTCTCTAAATTCCCCATGGGTTATTTTATCCATTTAGTTATTCTGTTTAAATAGCAGACTCCTTCATAGTTATCTCAATTCCACTCTTAGCTAAAAAAACTCCAGACATTTCTATTCTACTTACTGGAAATTCCTACCTCAGTATTCATTGCCACCTCAAACTTAGCATCCAGAACTCAATTTTTCCTTTGCAAACCCATTACTTTATTTTCTTTTTTGTTAAATTTCCTGTTGATGCAGTGGTCCAAGCCACGTATCTCATTCTTCACATTAAATTGAATCATGTGTGTTCTACTTACTAAATGTCATCCTCTTTTTAAAAAAATCATATTACAGAAGAATTTTCCTTTTTCTGGCTCATCTTCTACCATTCACATTGTAGCCCACTTCACTGAGGCTTTGGCCACCATAATTCCACTTAAAGTGTTCTTGTCATCATCACCAAATTACCTCCATATTACTAAATTAATTGATCTAGTCTGTTCTTTTTCATTACTGTTTAATATAATTGACCACTCCTCTATTTCTTCCATCCTTCTCTTCTCTTTGTTGCTGTCCCTGCAGTCATATCCAGCTTGGGCAGGAATCGAGTTATCTCTAGTTCAAGCCATTACTGTAACCAGGCAGCTTAACTTCAAAATTCATTTCAAAACTTTTTTCCCCCCTTGGTTATCAAGATATAACCTTGAGGCACACATTGTACTCAGCTCAATTATTGTATGTCTTCCTTATCAAGCTTCCCCTTTTTAAACCCCTGCCTTCCCCTCAAAAATTGAAGTGGTTATTTTGGATAGGAATCTGACCCTTTCCCTTTAGTTTTGGTTAATAAAGTGTGTCTTTCTACCAGACCTCGTCCTTGTTAATTGGACTCTGCAAGCTGAGGCCATTCGGACCTGCATTTGGTTACATTACCTTTACCACTGGAGTAACCTCTTGCCTGAAATACTCAGCTGTTCTCTGCTTGATTCCCTTCAGTTTGTTCTACAGACAGCAGCAGGGATAATATTCTTTCAGATAAATTTATCCTGCATTCCTGCTTTGATCTCTTTCAAACTTCTCTAGATTCATCCTACATTATTTCATGTTGCTCTCACTGTGCTGCTTCTCTGCTTTAGACATTCTTCCCCTGGCTCTTACCACAGGCAGTGCACACTCTTCAGTCTCATCTTAAACATCATCTCCTCAAAGAAGCCTATTGAAAACCCTCTGTCAAGGAGATTCGCCCAATCATTACCTTTCCTCTTTGTGTCATTGTTATCACTTGATCTATATTTTATTTATTACATAATTGTTTTTGTCTGACTTTAATACTTGAATGTAAGCACACAGAAAAGCAGGGACTTTTCTTGTTCATTATTGTATCCCCCACGATGTCCCTTACAACTGCACATAATAGATTTTCAATAAATACATGTATTTTAAATATTAGTACTAATAGACATATTAGTACTAATATAGTGTGTATATATGTATAGTGTACATATATATGTATGTATTCATACACATTGTTTTTTGCCTAATTTTTTTGCGAAAGTTTTTGGAATACAAAGCGAACATAGGGTTTTGATTTCACGTTGTAAGCTTCTTAAATTCAGAGAGTGGTAAGTAAGGTGACGTTTCATTTAGGACCCTTAGATTTTAATTTTTAAAAAAACATAGGCCGGGCGCGGTGGCTCACGCTTGTAATCCCAGCACTTTGGGAGGCCGAGGCGGGCGGATCACGAGGTCAAGAGATCGAGACCACGGTGAAACCCCGTCTCTACTAAAAATACAAAAAATTAGCCGGGCGTGGTGGCGGGCGCCTGTAGTCCCAGCTACTTGGAGAGGCTGAGGCAGGAGAATGGCGTGAACCCGGGAGGCGTAGCTTGCAGTGAGCTGAGATCTGTCACTCCAGCCTGGGTGACAGAGCAAGACTCCGTCTCGAAAAAAAAAAAAAAAAAAACATGTATTTTATTATGAAACTCAATCTTTAGCAGATAGTTTTGTTTTTTAAATGTCCATATAGCCTTAAAGAAATGGTAATTACAGAATGTAACCACCTGTTTTGAGGATAATGACTTCTAACAGATAATTAGAATAGTTTTTAAATAAATGAATGACTTCCATTTAATAGAGATAAAGGTTGCAGCTAGGCAGCATAACTTGTGCTGTTGAAATAACAAATGATTAAGTAGCTAATTTAGCACCCAGAATTACTTTCTCTGAACTTGCATTGATGAGAGTAGACAGTGCTTGACACACTGATGGTTGTGTAGGAATTGGTTGGGTGGGGTCCGCGAGCAGAAGTCTGTAAAGCAGCCTTTCAAATGTAAGCGCAGCTTCCCACTTGATCTCAGTAGTCAGATGTATTCTCTTACTTTCTGTTTTCTTCTGTTCTCTATTTTCACCTCAAATTCTGCTTGCTTTCTGCAAATGAAAGTTCATTGTGTACCCTTTATTCTCCACCGAAAACATGAAGATAAAATACAAATACTTTGTATATTTTGAGGGAATGGAGAAATAGCTTCATATAATTAATCAGTGTTCCCACCCCAAAATTAAAAGAGCATTTATTGGAATGAACTCTTAATCAGTGATTATAAAATCGGGCTGAGTAATCTTTCATACAGCTATAAAACATATATACTTTTGGCAGTGTCTTAACTAAAAAAGCCGCAGGTACTTTCCTAGAATAACCTTCATAGTTTTACATGTGCATGTATTTAAGTCTGGAATTTTAATTTTTTCTGCAAGCACTGCTTTCAAAGTAAAACACTATGTTAGTAATAGTGAGGTTATAAGTATACCAGCTATAAAAGGTCCTTTTGTATAAATAATATATGAAACATTTTCTCATACTTCAGTTAAAATTCTGTCAAATTTTGACTTTTCACATATTATATGGTGAGTTGAAATACATTTATAGTCTTTGTAAACCATTTCAGTCCAAAGAGAATTATAATGAAATAATTTATTTATGGTAGTCTAATGTAACAGAAATGAGAAATTATACAAGGAGAAAAACTACAGCAGGAAGGAGAACCAAGTAGATTTGCTCATTAAATGAAACTTAAATCCTTTATATTCTTTGTAATGATTCATTAAGACCAAATAAGATACCACAAACAGCAAATGGAAAATTTTAAATTACAAGATTATATTCCAATTATCTCTTAGAACCCATCATCATCTTGTGTTTTTCCCCCAGCTAAGTAAATTTCTGAACCCTATTTTCTTTTCTTACTATAATCATATATTTTTGGGATAAGTTACATAATCAGCCCTCTGTACCCTTGGGCATCTGCTGATTTAGCCAACCTTGGATCAAAAACATTTAGAAAAGTATTAATATGACAATAAAAAATAACATAAATTTTGGGAATACAGTATAACAATTATTTACATACAACATTTATGTTGTATTAGGTGTTATAAGTAATCTAGAGATGTTTAAAGTATATGGGAGGGGGTGTGGAAGTTAGAAGCATATACTATGGTCATTTTGTAAAAGAAACATGAACATCCATGGATTTTGGTATGGAGGGCATGGGGATTTGAAACCAGTTCCCCTGAGGATACCTAGGGACTACATAATGCAGTCACGTGTTGCTCAAGGATGGGGATGCATTCTGAGAAATGTGTCATTAGATTTTGTCATTGTGGAAACATCACAGAGTATACTTACACAAACCTACTGCATACCTAAGCTATATAGTATAGCCTATTACTCCTAGGCTACAAACCTGTATAGCTTGCTACTGTACTGAAAGCCGTAGCCAATTATAGCACAATGGTAAGTATTTGTGTATCTAAATATAGAAAAGCTACACTAAGAATACAATATAAGGTTTAAAAAAATGGTATACCTTTATAGAGCACTTATCATGAATGGTGCTTGCAGAATTGGAAGTTGTTTGTGGTAAGTTAATGAGTGGTGAGTGAATATGAAGACCTAGGTCATTACCGTATACTTAGGCTTACTAAATTTATTTTTTAATAGTTCTTTGTTTAGTAATAAATTAACCTTAGCTTAATGTAATTTTTTTACTTCATTAACTTTAAAACTTAAGCTTTTTGACTCCTTTGTAATAACAGTTAGCTTGGCTGGGTGCAGTGGCTTGCATCTATAATCCCAGCACTTTGGGAGGCCAAGGTGAGTGGATCACTTGAGCTCAGGAGTTTGAGATCAGCCAAGTCACATGGTGAAACCCGAGCTCCACAAAAACTTAGTGGAGAATGGTGGTGCACACCTGTAGTCCCAGCTACCTGAAAGGCTGAGGTGGGAAGTTCACCTGAGCCCAGGAAGTGGAGGCTGCAGTGAGCCATTATTGTCCCACTCACTGTTCTCCAACCTATGGCTCTGGCTGAAGTACAGTGGCTATTCATAGGCACAGTGTTAACACACTGCAGCTTCAAACTCTTGGGCTCAAGCAGTCCTCCTGCCTCAACCTCCCAAGTTGCTGGGATACAAGCACACACCACTGTGCCCAGCTTCCTGAGGTTGCATTACAGTTTTTTTTTTTAATTAATAGAAGGAGTACGCTCTAAAATAATGATTAAAAAGTACAGTAAATACATAAGCCAGTAACACAGTTGTTTATTATCATATATTGTGTACTGTACATAATTGTATGTGCTATACTTTTATTGTCAATGCAGTAGGTTCGTGTACGCCAGAATGACCAAAAACTTAGAATAATGTGTACAGTTACTAATAGCTACAAAGTCTCTAGGTGATAGGAACTTGTCAGCTCTATTATAATCTTACGGGACTGCCATCATATATCATCATGAAATGTCATTATCTAGCATGTGACTGTATATAAATGCATTATAATAAATGTCTATGTGTGTTATATTTCTAAATTCCCTCTAGCCATAAAACAGTTACTATTTTGAAGCTCACATTTTGAGTAATTGGACAATTTGAATCTCACATTGTCTAGAAAGATTGATTTGATTGTTAAGATGGTATGATAGGCATACTCTCTGGTTTATGGAGTACATTAATGAGAAAAAAGTAAGAAAGGGAAGATTAGCTCACATAATTAGTGAATGTGAACATAACCATCTTAAGTACTTAGAGTTTATTCTTCTAGTTCGGTTACTCTCCTCCCTTTAATAGAAATGGAATTTCTACTTACTACACCATACATATTTGTGGATTATTAATTGGTTTAGTTATTTTCTATCAGAACTGTCAAATAGAACTGCAGTAATAGTTCTAGCTACATTTGGCTGTTGAGCACTTGAAATGTAGTAGCTGGTTTTACTGAGAAATTAAGTTTTAGTTTAATTTTATATAACTTAAATAACCACATGTGGCTAGAGACTACTGTACTGGACAGCACGATTCTAATTTTATAAAGTATAGGTTTTGAATTACTGCCACCACATTATTTTGTTTCTCACACCAACAAAAACTTTGAGATATCAACTAAAACTGAGATAAACTAAAATCTGTTTTAATTAGAAAGCATGTTTAAAGGGGAATATTAAGAAAGATTAAAGTTCTCTTTTCACTGTTCCCCACAATTAAAAATTAGCCTTAAAAATGTACTTTAATCTGTCCTCAGGCTCCTACCACCACTGAGGAAATGTTGACATAGACAATTTTATTTCTATAAATGGTGATATTATTGACATCACCTTGTCATTTAGCATTGATTTTCTATGAAGAGTCAAGTATTAATCTTGTTGGCTTAAAGTATTTGTATGGTTTTTGTTACTGACATTTGACATTTAGCTACGTAAAAAATAAGATGTATTTGTTTTCTTCTTAATGGCTGTGGAAGTAGCATCATATGGCTTAACAACTGAAATAAGAGAGACAGATTCCCTTTATACTGAAAAGGCCAGAAGGTCATTTATGTAATCAAATTTGGCATCACCACTGGAACAAACATGTGCCCCTTCTTTTGATGTGGTAGAAAGGACCATCACCTTTGTAGTATTTGTGCCAAAAACATTTAATTTGAACATAATAAGAAAACATTTAGACAAATTCAGATGTGTGGAACATTGTGCAAAACAGCTGTCCTGAATGCTTCAAATATAACAATATTATGAAATGTTTTATATAATAGGCCAGAGACATGGCAACTAAATACAATAAGTGACCCATTAGTAAAAACTTGATAAATATTCAGGCCCTTTTTTAAATAGTTGGGAGAGATCTGAATGTAGGATGCATTGTATATTATATCAATATTAATTTTCTTGAGTGTGATATAATGATATTGTGTACATAGGAAAGATTTTGTTTGTAGAAGGTAGAGGCTGAAGTTTTTAAAAGTCAAATATCCTGATGTTTGAAACTTAAAGTGGTTCAGTGGTACACAGGGGCAGAGAGAGAGAGAGACAAGAGGCAGTGTGTGTTTGGGGTTGTGGGTAAAGCAAATATGGTGAAACATTTACAGTTGGTGAGTCTAGAATAAATGGTATAAGGTTATTCATTGTGCTGTTCTTCCAACTTCGTTGCAGACTGGGTATTTTTTTTCAAAGCTAAAAGGGGAAAAGGAAAAACAGAAATTGACTGTACCCTAATTTCTCATTATTAAGCATACTTTTTCAATTATGGCAATGCTTCAGAAATATAAAGACATACCCTCCTTTATAAAGGAAAGAAAATTATCACGGACCCCCCCCCCCCCAACTAACCTAAACTTATAACTTAACATCATAATGTTATTGCAATATATATACAAATGTAAAGCTGTAGACCATCTTCATATGCCCCATCTCCTAAGTAACTATAACTCAGAACAAATTCTAATTATTAATAAATGCAATATATAAAGTCAAGAAAATGCAAAATAACAATATGATGGCATAATAATAACAATAATCGGATTAGCTGGTATAATTTTGCTGAAAATAAGTCACTCAACATACCAAACTGGTTATGAGCACTCCAATACAGTTTCTTTTGAAGTTATCACGTCTATAGAAACATCTGTTGTTTGATAACTCACTGTAAAAACCTTTGTGCAGTACGCAACTTTTAGCTACTGTAAAACTTTTGTGCAGTACACAAGGACATAATTTAACCTTTACTTATATGCCTTTTACATATTACACCCCTTTTGTATTAACGTGAGAATACGTTAGTACATTATTATACGGTACTGTGTTATTTTTATAATACCAAATTATTCTCACCTTACGAAATAACTTGAGAAATTACATATTAAAATGTTTTTGAATTGTGAAATATTACAATATTGTTACTATTTGACCCAACTCAAAATCTCCATGGGAAAATACCTGTCGATACCCACAGTATTGTTGAAAATAATCAGATGCAGTATCACAGCTGTGTCAGACTCTAGTACCAGTTGGGCAATCAAGGCACAGCTAAAAATTGAAAACAAAGATCTGGACAACAAAACAGCCAAAGGTGGGGGTCAAGAAGCTCTGACATGTACCTAGTTGTAGAATGCTATGCACACGTGCCAGGTGTAGTGTGCATATCCAGGAAAAACTTCAGAGAGCCCCAGTCTTCACCTCTGGTTGACCATGAGCTCTGTATAAGCAGGAAGTGAAGGCTAAGGCAGATTTAAGCTTTGAAAGCATTCTGCAACATATACACAAATCCCCTTGGCAAAGGGTAGAAGACATAATGGTGAAAAGCATTTAAGGAAATCTTGTTACTACTAAGTGTTGCTGACCCAGGAACAACTCCTACTCAGCTGGACTTAAAAATAAAAACAAAAATAAATAAAAAACTCATTAAAGATGTCAGTGCTCCATGCAGTGGGAATTATAGGCTGAACAGATTTAGTCCCAGGGAAGTCATTAAACCACAAACAGCAACACCACCAATAGCAAAAAGCTGAGCTGGAAGAAAACCAGAGGAAGAACTGAGTCCACAATTGCCACATAATGTTTTCCAAAATGTCTGCTTTTCAATAAGAAAAAGGTATATACAAAGAAGAAAAATTCTTAGTAGAAATTATCCTAGCTATAGGGCTTATTAAATAGAGACTTTAAATTACCTGTTACAAATATATTCAAAAAAGGTAATTAAACCACAAAGAGTTAAAGGAAAATATGACAAATATACTTTATCAAATAGAGAATATTAACAAAAAGAAATAAAAACAAAAAAAATTCTGTTGTTGAACGTATCATAACTAAACATGAAAAATTCATTAGAGAGGTTCATGAGAAAATTTGACCTGTCAAAAGAAAGAATCAGTAAACTTGGAGATAGGTCAGTAGTGATTATCCATTGTAAAGAATATAAAGAAAAAAGAATAAAAGAAAAAATGAACTTCAGAAACCTGGTGACACCATCAAGCATGCCAACATTTGTAGATTTCCAAAAGATGAGGAGAGAGAAAGAAAGAGGTAGAAAATATTTGAAGAAATGATGGCCAGTATTTTTCCAAATTGGATGGAAAACATCAATCCACACATCCAAAAAGCTCAGTAAACCCCAAGTAGGTAAGATGTACACCTAAACTCATCATATTGAAACTCTTGAAATGCGGGAAGAGAATCTTGGAAACGGCAATCAAAAAGTCGCTCAGCAAGTACCAGGGATCCTCATTAAGATTAACGTTAACATTTCTGATGACTTCTCATCAAAAATCATGACTTCCAGCAGGCAGTAGGATATGTTTAAAGTATTGAAAGGAAAAGATTGTCAATAAAGAATTTTATATTCAGCAAAACTATTCATCAAAAATGAAGGGGAAATTAAGATATTCCCAGATAAACTGAGTGAGTTCTTTGTCAGGAGACCTACCCTATAAGAAATACCAGAGAGAGTTCTGCAAGCCGAAATAAAGGGATACTAGACTGTAATGTAAGTCCACAAAGTGCTAAAGAGAACTGGTTAAGATAATCATATCGGTATATAAAAAGATAGTTTAGATGAATTTTTTTGTAAAGAATTTTTATTCTGATTTACCCTTTACTCATTTGCCCTGAGAATACTTGCTGGCGGCACTTGGTGGCTGCAGTTGTTTACCCTGAGATAACTTTGCCACGAAATATCTTGCTTTTATTATTATTTTTACATCACTCTAGTATATCAACTTTGGAAACAAAAGACATCATTCTGTCCATAGCATTCTGTTTTCAATAGTGGTATTTCCATTTACACAAATGAAAATCAAGAGAATTTGACAGAATTACTATACTCAATCGCTGAAAATGTCAAATCCTAGAAAACTTAAGATTCTTATGCATGATGTTAACATTGTACTCAAATACTTGCTGGCTAGAGGTTCATTTGATGAATCCAGTTTTTTTGAAATAGATGTTTCTCATGATTCAGACAATTCTGATGTTAGTTCTCTTTAGAAATAACTGCCAAGAAGAGTTTTATATTTTATTTTCACACTAAAAATCAGTCAGATTTGCAGTAGCCTTGAAGAGAGTGTTCATGTAAAATTAAATGCGCTTTGGCAGCGAGCTGCACTTTCTTTTTTCTAAACTGGAAAAGGTTTGAAAGACAATTGACTAAAATAGTAATTCTAAAACTGTTGATGAACATATAACATAGAAAAGTGTAATATGTATGGCCATAATGTTTCAAAGGATGGAGAGGAAAGGAGATGGAGCTATATTGCAGCAGAATTTTGACATAGTATTGAAATTAAATTAGTGATCATCTGAACTAGGTTATTTTAATTTAACATGCCAATTATAATCCCCAGAAAAACCACTCTGAAAAATACCTTTTAAAATATACTAAAACTAAAATGATACACTAGAAAATATCTGTATAACCCAAAGTAAGGTAATAATGGAGGCATAAAAGAGCAATTGACATAACAAAAAAATAGCAACATTGCACGTAAAAATTCTACCCTATACAGGTTGAGAACCCTTTTTCCAAAATGCTGAGGACCAGACGTGTTTTGGATTTCGTTTTTTTTTAAATATTTACATTGTAGGGTCATGCAATGTATAATGACATTTCAGTCAGTGAGAGACCACATATATGACAGTGGTCCCATAAGATTAAAATGGAGGTGAAAAATTTTAAACTTCTAATGTTGTCATAGCCATTATAACTTCATAGTACAGACATTACTCACATGTTTGCAATGATACTGGTGTAAACAGTTCTATGCTGCCAGTTAAATAAAAGTATAGCACACCTACAGTGAACTCATTTTTGACAAAGTTGCCAAGAACGTACACTGGAGAAAAGACAGTCTTTTCAGTAAATGCCAATGGGAAAACTGGATATCCATTTGCGGAAGAATGGAACTAGACCTCTGTCTGTCACCATATATGAAAATCAAGTCACAATGGATTAAAGACTTAAATCTAAGACTTCAAACTACAAAACTACTACAAGAAAACACTGGGGGAAATCTCCAGTACTTTGGTCTAAGCAAAAATTAGTAATATCCCACAAGCAGCCAAAGCAAAAATGGACAAACGGGATCATATCAAGTTAAAAAGCTTCTGCACAGCAAAGGAAACAGTCAACAAAGTGCAGAGACAACCCACAGAACGGGAGAAAATATTTGCAAACTACTCATCTGACAAGTTATTAATAACCAGAATATATAAGGAGCTCAGACAATTCTGTAAGAAAAAAAAATCTAATAATCCATTTAAAAATGGGTAAAAGATTTGAATAGACATTTCTCAAAAGAAGACATATAAATGGGAAACTGGTATATGTAAAAGTACTCAACATCATTGATCATCAGAAATGCAAATCATGGCTACAATGAGATATTATCTCACCCCAGTTAAAATGACTTTTATCCAAAAGTTAGGCAGTAAACAAATGCTGGTGAGGATGTGGTGAAAAGGGAACCCTTGTACAGTGTTGGTGGGAATGTAAATTGGTACAACCACTATGAAGAATGGTTTGGAGATTCCTAAAAAATTAAAACTAGAGCTACCATATTCAGCTGGGTATATACCCAACAGAAAGGCAACTTCTATATGAAAGAGCTATCTGCATTCCCATGTTTTTCACAGCACTATTCACAGTAGCCAAGATTTGGAAGCAAACTTTGTATCCATCAACAGATGAATGAATAGGGGAAATGTGGTACATATACACAATGGAGTACTATTCAGCCATTAAAAAAGAAAGAATGAGATTCTGTCATTTGCAACAACATGGATGGAACTGGAGATCATTATGTAAAGTGAAATAAGCCTGGCATAGAAAGACAAACATCACGGATTCTCACTTATTTGTGGGATCTAAAAATGAAAACAATTGAACTCATGGACATAGAGAGTAGAAAGATGGTTACCAGAGTCTGGAAAGGGTAGTTGGGCTGTTGGGGGAAGTAAAGGTGGTTAATGTCTACAAAAAATACACAGAATGAGTAAGACCTAGTATTTGGTAGCATAACGAAGTGACTGTAGTCAATAATAATTTAATTGTACATTTTTAAATAACTAAAAGTGTATAATTAGATTGTAACACAAAGGATAAATGCTTGAGGTAGATACACCATTCTCCATGATGTGATTATTATGCATTGCATGCCTGTATCAAAACATCTCATGTTCCACATAAGTGTATATACCAACTATATACTCACAAAAATTAAAAAATGTTCAAAAAGTCTAGCACATACAATTACGTATACTACACAATACTTGATAAAGATAATAAATAACTATATACTTGTTTATTATTTACTTTTTACCATTATTATAGACTGTACTTCTTAAACTTGTTTTTTTAAGTTACTATACAACAGCCTCAGGCAGGTCCTTCAGGAGACATTCCAGAAAAAGGCACTGTTATCAGAGAAGATGACAACTCTATGCATATCATTACCCTTGAAGACTTTTTCAGTGGGAGAAAATGTGGAGGCGAAAACAGTGATGTTGATTATCCTGACCCTTGTAGACCTAGGCTAATTTTCTGTTTCTTAGTTTTTAACAAAAAAGTTTAAAAAACTTTTTCCTATTTTAGTTTTTTAACTTATAAGGATATGTAAAAAGGAAATACTTTTGTATAGCTGTACAATGTATGTGTTTTAAGCTAAATGTAATTACAAGAGTCAAAAAGCTTTAAAAAATTTTTAAGTTTATAAAGTTAAAAAATTACAGTAAGGTAAGGTTAATTTATTACTGAAGGAAGAACACTTTTTTACAGTAAATTTAGTGTAGCCTAGGTATACTGTTAACGTCTTAGGCCTTCATGTTCATTTACCACTCACTAACTCACCCAAAACAATTTTCAGTCCTGCAAGCTCCATTCGTGGTAAGTCGCCTTTATGGGTGTGTACTATTTTTTACCTTTTTTTCATATTTTTACTGTAGCTTTTCTATATTTAGATACATAAATATTTACCATTGTTACAGTTGCCTACAGCATTCAGTACAGTAACATGATACATAGGTTTGTAGCCTAGGAGCTCAATAGGCTATTCCATATAACCTAAGTGTGTAGTAGTCTATACCATCTAGGTTTGTGAAAGTACACTGTATGCTCACACAATGACAAAATTGCTGGATGATACATTTCTCAGAATGTATCTCCATTGTTAAGCATGTATTATTGTACTTACTGTTCAGCATCTCAAATCCAAAATCTGAAATGCTGCAATGAAGAAGCATTTGGAGCTTTGATTGAAATGTTGGCACTCCAAAAGCAAGGATTTGGGATTTTTTGATTTCAGATGTGCAACCTATTAATAATTATATTAAATGTAAGTATGTTGAACGTTGTAACATTCAGGGATTGGCAGAATGGGTTTACAAAAAAAAAATTAGAATGCAACTTTATGCTGTCTACAAGAGATAGACTTTAGATTCACAGACACAAATAGTTTAACAGGATGGAAAAAGATATACCATGTAAGTAGTAGTCAACAAAAATGGTAGAATGGCTATATTTAGATCAAACAGAATATACTCAGAGTAGAAATTGGTACTAGAAACAAAGACATTTTATAATGGTTAAAGGATCAATAGTGAAAAGATACATCAATTATCAATACACCTCAAAACAAACTTTTTGTAGATATATGAAAAGAAAATCTGTGGTATTTAAGGGAAAAACAGATAATTTGACTGAAGTTGTTGAAAAATACTCCACTTTTGATATTTCATAGAAAAACTGGACAGAAAATTGGCAGAGTTTTAGAAGACTTGAATAACATTGTCAATCTGACATAACAGACATCCAAAGACCACTTCACCCAACAGTAGAAGAATGCACATTCTTCTCAAGCAAGTGTTAAACAGTCTCCAGGGGAGACCATATTTAAGACTGAAAAAAAGTCAACAAATTTAAAATGATTGAAGACATACAAAATAGTTTTCTGTCAATAAATTTAAAATGATTGGAGACATACAAAACAGTTTTCTGACCAAAATGGAATTAAATTAAAAATCAACAATAGTTACTTTGAGACATCTGCAAGTATTTGGAAATTACATGACACATTACTAAATAACCCATCAGTCAAAGAAGAAATAACAAAGGAAATGTAAAAGAATTTTAAACTGAATGAAAATGGAAAGACATCATATCACAATTTGTGGTATCAGCCAAAGCAATGTTTATAGAGAATTGTGTATCCTTAAGTGTCTGTCTTTAAAAAGAATAACAAAGCTAACTGAAGACAAGCAGAAGGAAGGAAATAATAAAGGTTAGAGTAGAAATTACTGATAGAGACAGACAGGAATAGAGATTGCCTGTGATGATGGATGCCAAATGAGTGATCTTATCGGAGTGCAGAAATACTCTAAAACTGATTTAGGGTAATGGTTGAACTGCTGGTTAAACTTAGTAAAGATCATTGAATTGCATACAATATTTTTAGCATGTGTATTTTATTATATACAAAATATATCTAAAGTTTTTTTTTAAAGCAAATGTGGGAAATAAGATTATATAGCATTATGTTTATCCAGATGTCCCATAATGTTTATATTAACATTTTTTAATGACATCATTAAAACATAAAGATTGATTTTTAAGTTTCCAGTTATTTTGACCCCTTAATACTCTCTTTCTAGAGCCAATGTTATTTTTGAAAAGGATTCCTTTTCTTTTGTTTTCTGGCTGTTAGAGATTAGACATTATATGTGAAACTTTTAATGAAGAAAACAAAAACCAGTTAAAATTAACTTTGCTTTCCATTTCTGCATTTACTACATTTATCTAATTTTGTTTTGTTTTAGATCACTGTGTCCACTACTATGATCTTCGTAACACTAAGCAGCCAATCATGGTATTCAAAGGACACCGTAAAGCAGTCTCTTATGCAAAGTTTGTGAGTGGTGAGGAAATTGTCTCTGCGTGAGTATTACTCTCCTCAGAGGTTGAGCTTAATACAGAGCTCTGTACTTACCTATCAGTTTGTAATGTCACTGAGGGTGTATGTAAACTATAATATTTGAGTATATGTACTTTTTCGTAAATAGTAGATTTTTTTTTTAATCTTGTCCAATTAAAGTAGTGTGGATTCTGGTCTATATTGTGCACTTTTATATGTAAATTGTGGGTAAAATCCTGAAGATACTAGTTTTTTATATACCCTCCCCCCTTATCTCATCCTCCTGTGTTTAATTGCATTTGAACTTCAGATTAGATTTTAGCTATTGCTTCTAAAGAAGAGATAAACAACATAGTTGATGCAATAGAATGAGAAGTATTTTATTTATTAAAGTCAACTAATGTGTTACTGTATATTTTATCTACTTGCAGTATAGTAGTAGAATTATTTTTGGTTTTAAATATTACTGGGTTGGCTTTTACACTGACATGTTCATTTCTCTGTGATTTCATGGTGATTTTAAATATGTTGAAAAGAAAACTTTTTTTTTTTTTTTTTGGGCACAGAGTCTTGCTCTGTCACCCAGGCTGGAGTGCAGTGGCGTGATCTCCGCTCACTGCAGCGTCTACCTCCCAGGTTCAAGTGATTCTCCTGCCTCAGCCTCCCAAGTAGCTGGGACTACAGGCATGTGCTACCACGCCTGGCTAATTTTTGCGTTTTTAGTAGAGACGTGGTTTTGCCATGTTGGCCAGGCTGGTCTCAAACTCCAGACCTCAGGTGGTCCACCTGCCTCGGCCTACCAAACTGCTTGGAATACAAGCGTGAGCCACCATGCCTGGCCGACAGATGAACATCCTAACTCAGTCTGGCTCCAGAGCCTGCATTCTTAACCAGCAAACTGCATTGCCTCTAGTTAGTAGTGATGAGTTTCGTGCCAAGAAATTTTAAGTAAGTTCTTACTCTTTGTACTTTTCCTCAGCTCAACAGACAGTCAGCTAAAACTGTGGAATGTAGGGAAACCATACTGCCTACGTTCCTTCAAGGGTCATATCAATGAAAAAAACTTTGTAGGCCTGGCTTCCAATGGAGATTATATAGCTTGTGGTAAGTGAAACCATCGTTTCCAGGAGCTTTTTAACAGATATTTGTTATTGAAATTGAACTCAGTGGAAATAGACTAAATACTAAGTCAGGAAATGGTCTGTGCACTCAGAAGATAGGGTAATAGACATGATGCCCCAGCACTACTGATTTTCCTTGTGTTGTACTAGAAGAGCATTAGTCCTTCCCTTTTCTATTGTGTACAAACCCTGAACACCCCTGAACACCTCAAATAGCTGAACACCTGATTTTTAACTGTTTTGTAGTTGTTCTCCGTTATAATTCTTTAGATATTGTGTAGAAGACAGAAAAGGTTAAGTTCTGTTAGTAATATTTCCAATTTTGGAGACATTACGTGTCTTCTTAAGCTTGATATTCATTTTCCCTTATCTACTGTTCTCTTCATGAAGTAATCTGTTTGCATAGCATTGATCTGTTATTCTATGGCTTTTATTGTTGATAATTTATACAAATTTAAATAAGAAATAGAAAAATCAAATTTGATATTATTCAAATGCTCTGATATATCTAATGCCTGAATAGATGAGCTTTGATCATACTTTTAAATGACTTGGCCTTTATTCAGCAAAGTTGACTTTCTTCACATATGTATGAGACTGCCAAAGCAAATATCTGGAACAATTATTCTATCTTTAATAGATGGCTCAAAATACAGTTCATAGACCATTAATAGAATAATTCCTATACTGAGAAATGGAAATAAATTATGTAGGCTATGAAAATCTGCCTATGTAAGTGTTGCCACTTTCTTTTACCTCTCTAAATGGAAATCTTTCTAAATGTAATTTAAGATTCTTACAATATATTTCTGGTTCTACTATAGACTTACTAGGTTGGTGCGAAAGTAATTAAAAGTAATGACAAAACCCACAATTACTTTTACACCAACCTATGTAAATGATTTTATAGGGTAATTTTAGCCTTAGAATTATCAATATTGTTGTAACATTTAACATTGATTGCTTCTTTAGATTGGTAAAGTATAACTTTTGTCCAAGAATCCTTTCCTTACATGATTTCTAATTAGTCCTGTGATCTAGCCTTTCAAATTTGACCATAAAAGATCTTTGAATTATAACTTTGGGTGATAATTACTATTAGAATGTGGTGTCCTAATTCTGAGTTTTCCTATTCTAAAATACTATTACTATTATTTGTTTTCAGGAAGTGAGAATAACTCTCTCTACCTGTACTATAAAGGACTTTCTAAGACTTTGCTAACTTTTAAGTTTGATACAGTCAAAAGTGTTCTGGACAAAGACCGAAAAGAAGATGATACAAATGAATTTGTTAGTGCTGTGTGCTGGAGGGCACTACCAGATGGGGTAAGTTTTCATATCAGTTTTTTCACCTTGGGATCTCATATTATGCATTATGTATACACAGGGTTTGATTAAATTTTAAAATATAAATTAGTATGTACTTTTTTAAAAACTTTGTAATTTGTCACCAAAGACAATAGGCATTTTAGGTAGTGATTGAAATGCATAATAATAGAGCAATGTCATGGTGTCATAATGTCCCTCTGTGACCCATAGCATCTAGTGCATATCTCAGTTATAACCATTATCATATTGTCTGTTCATATCTCTTCTATCAGACTGGAAATTCCTCCAAAATACACATTCTGTCTCATCTTCTTTATTGATTATGTGCAGTATATGCTTGATAAACATTAAGCTGAGCTAGTATTTTAATAGGGAGAAAAAGAATTGGTACAGGTAAAGGATAGTGACCTGTATGGTCCTCTAATTAAGTACTATTTCAAAGTAGAATTGCTGTCTACAAAATACATTTGTATATGAATATTTAAGCATATTTAGTATATTGATGAGAAAGTTATGCTACTGGGTTTTATAAAGAGAAGTTGCCTCAAACTTTTCACTTACGTTTTAAAGTATAGGTTTTTCATAAGTTATATGAAAAAATAATTCTTAGGCCAGGTTCGGTGGCTCACACCTGTAATCCCAGCACTTTGGGAGGCTGAGGCGGGCAGATCACGAGGTCAGGAGATCGAGACCATCCTGGCTAACACGGTGAAACCCTGTCTCTACTAAAAATACAAAAAATTAGCCAGGCGTGGTGGCGGGCGCCTGTAGTCCCAACTACTCAGGAGGCTGAGTCAGGAGAATGGCATCAACCCGGGAGGGAGAGCTTGCAGTGAGCCAAGATCGCGCCACTGCACTCTAGCCTGGGTGACAGAGCGAGACTCTGTCTCAAAAAATAATAATAATTCTTGTTACTATCTTGATTTATATAAACATGAGTTGTTAGTATCATATTTCTAAAATAGCTTTTTAGGTGATTAGTTGGGTTTATTTTTGACAAAAAAAAATTCTGACTTGATATGTAATTTAAAAATCCAAGTTTCAGGTATAGTTTCACTTTAATTTGATATATTCTATTGCTGTCTTTTTAAAGTTCTGTGGCTCCATTTCCAGTTTTGCTAATTGACAGACTAGGTAATTTGGACCAACTCTTCCTCCAAGTAAAATTAGAAAAGTAGGACCAAATTATGTATTTTTAAAACAAGAAACTATTTGAAAGCATTGGAAAGCAAACAAGACAGGAAAGAATTACCAGATTTGGATTGTGACCCTGGCTTTTGAATCTACTTTTCCCCTGTGAGCATTTGTCAGTTTTGGTGGGGTGGGTGAAAGCACTTATACTAGCTTCACAGGGTTGCAGGGATTGGAGCTCAGTGCCTGACATTGTATGGGTGATTACTTTGTTTTAAGTCCCCAAAGGGGTATATTATAGGGGAAACCAGAAGATAAGTCTTCATAGTGATTGCATCTGAACTTCATATCAATCTCTGAAATTGAATTGAGGTGACCCTTGATTGCTAATATCCACAGGATGCAAACTTAAATCCTCTGAAAAAAGATAAGATCATCTAAGTGCTTTATTTTTTTTCAGTTTTGTAACTACAATAACTAGGGCGCAATAAAAAATAAACAGACATAGTAAAAGAGAAGACAGCATGAATTAAACCAGCCTAAGCAACAGACTGTAGAAACAGTCACAACAGCTCTAAATACTGGAATTATCAGACAGCTTGAAAGTAGCTTGCTTACAAGATGAAAGACAAGATTGAAAATTTTAACTGAGAACTGGAAACTATTTTTAGAATGAAAATATCATTCTGCTCCTGGCCCCTCTCAAATTTCATGTCCTCACATTTCAAAACCAGCCATGCCTTTCCAACAGTCTCCCAAAGTCTTAACTCATTTAAGCATTAACTCAGAAGTCCAAAATCCAACATCTCATCTGAGATAAGCCAAGTCCCTTCTGCCTGTGAGCCTGTAAAATCATCAGCAAATTAGTTAATTCCTAGATACGAAGAGAATACAGGCATTGGGTAAATAGAGCCATTCCAAATGGGAGAAATTGGCCAAACAAAACTATAGGCCCCATGCAAGTCCAAAATCCAACGGGGCAGTCAAATCTTAAAGTTCCAAAATGATCTCCTTTGACTCCATGTCTCACACCCAGGTCACACTGATGCAAGAGGTGGGTTCCCGTAGTCTTGGACAGCTCCACCACTGTGGCTTTGCAGGGTACAGCTTTCCTCCTGGCTGCTTTCACAAGCTGGCATTGTCTGTGGTTTTTCCAGGTGAACGGTGCAAGCTGTCAGTGGATCTACCATTTTGGGGTCTGGTGGATGGTGACCCTCTTCTCACAGCTCCATAAGTGGTGCCCCAGTAGGGACTCTGTGTGAGGGCTCTCACCCCACATTTCGCTTCTGTACTGCTGTGGCAGAGGTTCTCCATGAGGTTCCCACCCCTGCAGCAAACTTCTGCCTGGACAGCCAGGCATTTCCATACATCCTCTGAAATCTAGGCAGAGGTTTCCAAACCTCAGTTCTTTATTTCTGTGCACACGCAGGCTCAACACCACATGGAAGCTGCCAAGGCTTTGGGCTTGCACCCTCTGAAGCCATGGCCCGACTTCTCTGTTGGCCCCTTTTAGTCATGGCTGGAGCAGCAGGGACACAGGACACCAAGTCCCTAGGCTGCACACAGCATGCCAACCCTGGACCTGGCCCAGGAAACAACTTTTTCCTCCTGGGTCTCCAGGCCTGTGATGGGAGGGGCTGCTCTGAAGACCTCTGACATATCCTGGAGACATTTTCCCCATGGTCTTGGGGATTAACATTCAGCTCCTTGTTACTTATGCAAATTTCTGCAGACAGCTTGAATTTCTTCCCAGAAAATGGGATTTTCTTTTCTATTGCATTGTCAGGCTGCAAGTTTTTTGAACTTTGATGCTCTGTTTCCCTTATTAAACTGAATGCCTTTAACAGCATCCAGGTCACCTCTTGTATGCTTTGCTGCTTAGAAATTTATTCTACCAGATACCCTAAATCATCTCTTTCAAGGACAGAGTTCCACAAATCTCTAGGGCAGGGGCAAAATGCCACCAGTCTCTTTGCTAAAACATAACAAGAGTCCTCTTTGCTCCATTTCCCAGCAAGTTCCTCATCTCCATCTGAGACCACCTCAGCCTGGATTTCATGTCCATCATTATCAGCATTTTGGTCAAAGCCATTGAACAAGTCTCTAGGGAGTTCCAAATTTTCCCTCATTTTCCTGTCTTCTGAGCCCTCTAAACTGTTCCAACCTCTGCCTGTTAACCAGTTCCAAAGTCACTTCCACATTGTGGGGTATCTTTTCAGCAGCACCCCACTTCTGGTACCAATTTTCTGTATTAGTCCATTTTCACACTGCTGATAAAGATATACTCAAGACTGGGTAATTTACAAAAGAAAGAGGTTTATTGGACTCGCAGTTCCACGTGCCTAGGGAGGCTTCACAATCATGGCGGAAGGTGAAAGGCGTGTCTCACATGACAGCAGAAAAGAGAAGAAAGCTTGTACAGGGAATCTCCTGTTTTTAAAACCATCAGATATCATGAGACTTATTCACTGTCACGAGAACAGTTCGGGAAAGACCTGCTCCCATGATTCATTTACCTCCCACCGGGTCCCTTCCACAACATATGGGAATTCAAGTTGAGATTTGGATGGGGACACACCCAAACCATATCAGAGGAGTCTTTTTCATTCCTTTAAGCCATCAGTTTCTTTTCGACAAATAATAATTGTAAGTATTTATGGGGTACAATGTGGTGTTTTCATATACATGTACATTATGGACTGATTAAATCAAACTAATGAGCATATCTGTCATCTCACATGCTTTTTTTGTAGTGGGAACATTTAAAATCTTATTCTCTTAACAACATTGAAATATCTACTACATTATTATTAACTACAGTCACTCTGCTATGCAATACATCTCAAAAACTTACTCTTTTTGTCTAATTAGCTGAAACTTTGTAGCCTTGGACCAACATCTTGGCATCCTCCCACTCCTATCCCCCACCTCTGGTAACTACCATTCTATTCTCTATTTCTCTGAGTTCAATTTTTTAAGATTCCACATATAAATGAGATCATGCAGTATTTCTTTCTGTATGTGATTTATTTTACTTAGCATAATGTCCTCCAGGTTCATGTAAAGCTGAATAGTGTTCCATTATATACAGTTTAACCTTGACAATGTGGGGGCAAGGGGCACTGACCCTCCACTCAGTTGAAAATTCAGGTATAATTTGATTCCCTGACCCAAAAGCTTAACTACTAATAGCCTACGGTTGACTGAAAATCTTACCAATAACATAAACAGTTAACCCACATAAGCTAGAGAAAAGAAAATATTAAGAAAATCATAAAAGAAAATATATTTACTGCTTATTAAATGAAGTGAATCATAAAGGTCTTCATCCTCATCTTCACATGGAGTAGGCTGAGAAGGAGGAGAAAGAGGTGGGATTGGTCTTTCTCTGGAGTGGCAGAAGAGGAAGAAGATTTGCATATAAGTGGTTCCTCACAGTTCAAACCTGTGTTTTTCAAGGGTCAGCTGTATACCACGTTTTCTTATCCATTTATTTGTTGATGGGCACTTAGTTGATTTCATATCTTTGCTATTGTGAATAATGCAATGAATAAAAGAGTGCGCATGTTTTTTTCAGTATCCTAGTTTTAACTCTTTTGAAATTGAAGTGAGATTCAATGCTCAGAAGTGTGATTGCTAGGTCATATTGCCGTTCTGTATTTAGTATTTTGAGGACCTCCATATTATTTCCCGTAAAAGCTGTACTGATTTACATTCCCACCAACGTTACAAGAGTTCCCTTTTCTCCACATTCTTGCCAACGCTTGTTATCTTTCATCTTTTTAACACACCCCATTTCACAGATGTCATTTGTCTTTTTGATGATAGAAATTCTGGCAGTTGTGAGGTGATACCTCATTGTGGTTTTAATTTAAATTTCCCTGATGATTAATGATATTGAGCATTTTTTCATATACCTGTTTGTTATTTGTATGTCTTTTTTTGAGAAATGTTTATTCAGGTTCTTTGCTCGTTTTTTAAGTGGGTTATTTGTTTTCTTGCCGTTTAGGTGTTGGAGTTCCTTATACATACATTATATATTTGTTTTCTTGCCATTTAGGTGTTGGACTTCCTTATAACCCCCTAACTGATAAATAGTTTGCAAATATTTTCTCCCAATCCATATGTTGTCTTTTCACTCTGTTGTTTCCTTTGTTGTGAGGAAGCTTTATATTGATAGTTTGATGCATTCGTGCTTGTCTGTTTTTGCTTTTGCGGTTGTAGCCAAAAAATTTTTCAGACCATTATGGAGCTTTTACCTTATGTTTTCTAGTAGTTTTACAGTTTTCAGTCTTATGTTTAAGCCTCTAATCATTTTGAGTTGAGTGTTGTAAATGGTGTGAGATACTCAACTTCATTCTTCTGCATATGGATATCCAGTTTTCCCAACACCATTTATTGAAGAGACTATCTTTTCCCCCAGAGAGATTCTTTTTTCTTCCTCCCTGGCCTCCCCAGAGAGATTCTTGAAAGAAGGCAGAGAGAAAATATTGTCAGTTAGACTGACAGCCAACTTCTCAATGAAATAGTGGAAGCCAACAGACAGTGAAACCAATAGTGTGGGAAGGAAAACATTTGCAAACCTAGAATTCTACATCCAGTGAAAATCTCTAGACAGTGGTAAAATAAAGACATTTTAAAATAAATAAACCTGAAAAATTTTCAATCAGCAAACCTACACTAAAGAAAACCTTAAAGGATATGCTTAGGGCAGAAAGAAAAAGATTCCAGATGAAAGTCTTTTTTTGTTAACATTGATTTATCTAGAGACTGGAGTTAGGTAAAGGAACTTGTATATGTTCTGTATCTGTGGATCTGTGACATGACTCTTATCTGAAACTATTGGAATGAAATATGAAGTGTTTTAAGTATACAAATGAATATATTTGTTCCTATGTGATGATGCCTGTGTAAAGGGACACAATATGTTTGTTGGGGGTAGACCCTGAGTCCATAGTAACTTCTGTTGAGGCTGCAGATACCCTATTATTGTTTTGTCAGCTCTGAACCATAACATACATACTTAGCTACTCACCAATCGTAAGTGGATAGCTAATAGTAAAAGGCAGTACTTGTAAAGGACACTTATTACTCCTTTAGCTCTTCAGAAGTGACCCCAAAAAGTACACTCTATCCTCAGGAAAAAAAAAAGCAGTGGTCATTAGGGTGGACATTTTCTGTTGTGGCTTGAGACATCAGGAATCATATTAAAAGTTCCTGTAGCTTTAGGGTTAGGGGAGGCAGGGATCAGGATAATAGATTTCCTAATTTCCCCTCTCTGAAACCAAGTGCAGCAAAACTTGGCTTGGGAACCCGTCACCTATGCTATAATACTTTCTATGCAGATATAACTATGCACCTTTGTTTTCAGTTATATCATTAAATTTTATTCTCTCTAATTTCTAACAAAACTTTTTTGTTATATGATGAAATACTATTCTGAAACATTGAACTAAAACTGTGTTCTTAAGCAGATGTTTTGCTTTCCTAAATTTCTTCCATTTCTTGGCCTTTAAAAATACTTGCTGAATGAATTAATATACTGTCTTGTACTGTATTTGTGTTCATGTAACCTGCAAACTCCTCAAAAAAAAGACATCATAGTATTTTGAGTAAGAGCAGAGCCAGGCTACCTAGGTTGAAATCTCTCAGATTCCCCACTTACCAGCTGTGTTACCTTGCTGAAGTTCCTTAACCACACGGTGCTTCAGTGTCCTCATCTCTAAAGTGCCCATAATAATAGCCACTTATCTTCTAGGGTTGTTATAATGTTAAAATGTGGTAATGCACATAAAGCGTTTGGAACAGTTCCTGATACACAGCAAGAGCAATACATGTTTGCTATTAGTATTATATTTTTAATTACCCCTAGCATTACGCAGCATGTTTGTACATAATGCATAATTAATATATAATTTTTGTAATGAACGATACAACCCTTCAAGCTTGGCCTTTATCTTTTTTGTTGCATAATTAAATGGTAATTAATTGGAACCAAAGGAATGCTGAAGTAGAGTTGGGAGATGCTTCTAATATCTAATAGGCTCACCTGAAACTAAATGGTAATAATCAATTACCATTTAAGAAAAGCAGTTTTGCTGACATGAACCATTCATATGTACATATAATTACTTCAAAATTACCATTTTGCCCCTTGGGATATAATCTCCAGCCCATTTTGCCTATTTTCAAAAGCAACAAAAATTTTTAAATGTGTACAGCTACAAGAAATTAGGCATTTATTATTGGCTTAATGTTTTTATTACATTTATATTATGTTCTCCCTTCCCTTCTCCATCACGTTATGACATTGTACAACTCAGTCTTTTTTTTCTAAAGGCATATCTACTTTCCAAATTTATGTAAGTTTTATCTAAGACAGGAATCCCTTCCTTCTTAGTAACATTTTCTTGGGGTGTGTAAAACATCAGATTTCAGTAAACTAGAAAAGTAAAGCACATTTGAGAAGCCATGCAATACTGTATTCTAGTCTGCTTTCATTAAAGTGCAAAAGATGTACATAATAAAATTTATTTATACCAGTGGTTCTCAAAACTGACTGATAATCAGAAAACCCTGGGGCTCTTTCAAAAACAATTAACAAAACAATTCTATTTTTAGACCCATGAATACATATTTTGGGGGAGGAAGAAGGAGGGTATAGATCTGTATTTTGAAAAGTTCCCCAGGTCTCCTTGGGAAATTATATGAACAATCATGTTTGGGAACAAATAATCATGTTACCACTGGGAAGAAGTTTGTTATACATCCTAACCAAGAAACCTAAATGGTTCTTAAGCATCTGCTAGCAGAAACAATTATAATTATGAATACCTAATGTCTTGTTAGATTTTGCTGATCCCTCACCCACCTCAGGAAGAAACAAATCCAAAAAAGTAAGAAACGGTCTTTTTTATTTGTGTTAATTAAAAAACGCTACTCCTAAAAATATACTAACTATCCACACTTACAAAGGTATTTATCTTAAATTCCTCAATGAATGCTGAGAAGACAACATAGAAGCTTCTTCTCTTTCTTTCTTCCTTCCTTCAACTCTGTTTCTCTTCTTCCTTTTATCTTTCCTTTCTTTTCTTCTTTCCTCTCTTTTCTTCTTTCCCCTGACTGGATTGTTTATAACACTTTAGGAAATTTCCCTGACTGGAAGAGGGCCAATCTGAATGAACTTTTGTCTGTCTTGGGAGTAGAAGGAAAGAAAATTCTGAGCATGGACCCTGACTTCCAGGAAGACTCCCATCTCCTCCTCAGTGCCCCACTCTTCCCTCAGTATCCAGAATAGAGTGGGGTGGGGAAGTAGAAAAGGAAGGAAATAAGAAGGTGGTAGAAAACTGAGGCAACCCTAGTAATTGTTTTTCTGTAAGTAAATTGTAGGAAGTATACATTTTCTTCAAACTTAATGTCCACTACTGTGTGGACAGCCTCTGGGAAAACATTTGTTGCATTAGATACTTTATGGTGAATATTATAATCAACAAAATATGATTTATGAGGTCTGCTAGTTGACATTTTAAATTTTTCATTATTATCATTTTTATATTTCTGTAATACAGTTTGACCTACATTAGAATGATTCTTAACTTTTCTTCCTCATTAAATCCTTTTTTAAAAAGAGTGTTCTGTGTATGCCAATCTTGAAGCATAGAATTGATGCCAATTTTTAAGCTACTTGCTGTTTTTGTTTTTAGTCCTGCCTTTTTTAAGGGAAGAAAAGAAATAATTTGAGAGTGTGTTATGAATTATGCCATTATCCTAACAGTAACTTTGATTATAATCTCAGCATGCTAAAAAGTATCCAAAATATTTTGAGATGGGAAGGGATTTGAGTTTGGTTTCTAATGTTTATCTTTTGGTAATCCCTACCAAATTTTCATAGTAATAGTAGAAAGAAGGAAAGTGAATATTGGATATTATTTCCTTTACTTAAAAGCTTTTGATGAATACTGTTTGAATTGGTTTAATATGCTGAAGTGTATGTAATGGAAAAACATTATTATTTTCTAAATTGAATAAAATGGATTTAATAAATACTGAAAGCGGAATTAACTAAGCAAAAATATGTATTTTTTGCTTAGAAAATGGATGGCAGTTGCTTAAGAAAAAAATTTTTTTTACTAATTTAAAAATAAACTATCTGGGGAAAAGAAACTTTTTTTTGTATTTTACTTGTACAGTCTCACATATAACCACTGTTGTTCTCATGACACTCTCCTATATTGATGTGAACTTTATATGGTTTGTGCCTTTTTTATCTCTTATTCCATAATTTCTTAAATTCTGTTTTATTCACCAGTTTCCCAAATAAAGCTGTCAGGGTTGACATCAGCTATTCCCAGGAAAATAAAAAGGTTATTACTGCTGAACACTGGAATAATTTGATTATGTAGATTGAAGAAAAGTCAATCTGTTATCATTGCTGTAAAGAAGCCATTTAATTTTGTGCCTGTTTGCATTAGTCTTTTTTTAACTAGATACGCAGATTAGTGGGATGAAAATACAGATTCTTTATTTGAATTGTGATCGCCAACTAAAAGTTGAATATGAGGGCAGAAAATGAATCTACATCTTCTGGTTTAAATGATAAAGCCTTTACACATTGTAGAGAATTAAATAAGCAGTTGGTCATACTTTTATTTATCTTCAGGTTCTTTTGCTCTCTGATAAAAGTAGAAAGCTTTAGGGAATAGATTGTGTAGAAAGTAAATCCGACTTCAAGATTCAGTTCCTTTTTGATAATTTATTGTTTTAAATCCTAAATATCTGAAGCAGTGATGCCATGACTCACCAAACATATCTTTGTGAAATGATTTCCAGAGATTGGGAGAAAAAAAAATACTAATAGTTGATTTTGCTTTAAGTGTTTTTATTTCTCACAACATTCCAAATGTTTGTTTTAGGAGATATAAGAGTTTTTCATTTTTTCTTTCACTTGCTAAGAAGACTTGTTACAACTTTCAAAAAAAGTCCTCATGGAACCTGATAAATAAGCAGTTAAATGTCTTATTTCATGACGAACTATCTAAATATTTTTGTCAGATTCGGAATATGTAACTGAATGTATGTAATTCTTTTTGTAGCAGCCAAGAATAATCTAAGTTTCACAACTAATACTGATATGCCTTTATCATTTTTTTGCTAACCAGCCAAATCTGTATTCCCATGATCATCCTTAATGTTAGTACTAGTAGAGGACTGTAGTGGTGCAAATTGAACCAAAATAGCAACTAATAAGAAGGAATAAATGAGGCCGGGCACAGTGGCTCAAGCCTGTAATTCCAGCACTTTGGGAAACCTAGGTGGGAGGATCACTTGAGGCCAGGAGTTTGAGACCAGCCTGCCCAACGTGGTGAAACCCCGTCTACACTAAAAATACAATAATTAGGCAGGCATGGTGGTGCACACCTGTAATCCCAACTACTTAAGAGGCTGAGGCAGGAGAATCCCTTGAACCCGGGAGGTGGAGGTTGCAGTGAGCAGAGATTGCACCACCACATTCCAGCCTGGGCAACAGAGCAAGACTCTCTCAAACAAACAAAAAAAAAAAAGAATGAGTAATTGATATAGAGACTTATATGGGTATTTGCATTTAAAAATAGTTTTATATTCTGAACAGAATAGAATAGTTATACCTTTCCCAATTAACAAACGAGCCTTGCAACTTCAGAGTTCAATAAGAGTCCCTGTTTATTGCCAATATTCTTATTTGTTTAGTAAAGGATTGAGACCTTCTAATTCTACATCTTTTACATTTTACTGGATTTTTTAGATCTGACAACTGATTTTCCCTTTACTAATAGAAAGCATGAAATGTCATTGATAGCAAAACAAATTCTAAGATCCCTTATGGAGATCTCACTGTTCTTACTGGTAGGGAAAGCCCAATTATCATGTAGACTTTACATTCTCCATCAGAGTATCTACTCTGTTAAAACAGGTTCCTAGTCATCTTAGAATAGAGAAAACCATTTATTTTATCCAATGCGTGATTGTCCTTTATACATTAAATTCATGCTTTTACGTACTTGTGTTTCCTTTTCATTTTGTCCTTCCAAATCATTTTAGGAATACAGAGAAAAGGGTTGGCCAGGTGCAGTGACTCACACCTGTAATCCCAGCACTTTGGGAGGTCAAGGCAGGTGGATCATTTGAGGCTAGAATTTCAAGACCAGCCTAACCAACATGCAACACCCTGTCTCTACTAAAAATACAAAAAGTAGCCTGGCATATTGGCGCATGCTTATAATCCCAGCTACTGAGATGGCTGAGACATGAGAATCGCTTGAACCTGGGAGGCAGAGATTGCAGTGAGCCGAGATTGTAGCACTGCACTCCAGCCTGTGTGACAGTGTGAAACCCTGTCTCAAAAAAAATGAAAAAAAAAAAAAAAGAAAAGGGTCATTTTTCAAGAGTAATAACTTTGGGATGGTTGTGGGTTCTGGCTTTTGGTTTTTTGTTAGTCTTTGTTTAAATGCCATATTAACTCCAAACTCACACATCTAATGTAACTAATGGTGGTGGGAGTGGGGAAGGTTTTGGGGTGGGAGATAATATTAGTAAATTGTTTAAAGGTATATTTATCCTATCAAATGAAATCTATCAAAAGCATAGATAACTTAGAAGCTTTTATATATGCTATGTATTTTAGATACAGAGATTTGCATCAACCAAAGTTACTAAGAATGAAACTGTTGGCTCTGAATAGGTGTGAATAAATCCTTAGAAAGAGATTTCCTACCTGCCCTTTAGGTGCCATGTTTCTTACTGACAGCTGTCAATATTTTTTAAAAATGAGCATGAGATTTTGGTTCTTTGCATGAACTGCATTTGAATTATGCAATTTTGGGGGAGTGGTTTCTTTGTGTTTTTGGTTTTTTTTTTTTTTGAGACAGGGTCTTGGTCTGTCACCTAGGCTGTAGTGCAGTGCAGCCATGGCTCATTGCAGCCTTGACCACCCAGGTTCAAGTGATTCTTCCATTACAGCCTCTCAAGTAGCTGGAATCACAGGCATGCACCACTGCACTTGGCTGATTTTTTTTGTGTTTTGTAAAGATGAGTCTTGCTATGCTGCCCAAGCTTTTCTCAAACCCCTGGACTCTCAAACTCCCACCTCGGCCTCGCAAAGTGCTGGGATTATAAGTGTGAGTTACCACACCTGGCTCAGTTTCGTCTTATTATGCTTAACTAAATTATACAAGTTATATATCAGGAGAGTCAAATCAAAATAACCACAAACTTTCTTCTCAAATAAATAAATAAACTAATGTCTGACCAAGCAGAAACATCTTTTTTTTTTTTTTTTTTTTTTTTGAGACGGAGTCTCACTCTGTCGCCCAGGCTGGAGTGTAGTGGCGCAATCTCGGCTAACTGCAAGCTCCGCCTCCCGGATTCACGCCATTCTCCTGCCTCAGCCTCTCTGAGTAGCTGGGACTACAGGTGCCCGCCACCACGCCCGGCTAATTTTTTTGTATTTTTAGTAGAGACGGGGTTTCACCGTGGTCTCGATCTCCTGACCTCCTGATCTGCCCGCCTCGGCCTCCCAAAGTGCTGGGATTACAAGCGTGAGCCACCGCGCCCGGCCCAAGCAGAAACATCTTTAGCATTTAGACCCTCTTACTGTAGTTACATTTTATTCAGGAAACCCAATGTCTTTTATTTTTTAATCCCTGCATCATCTGTGCTTCAGAGTATTACATTTTCCCCCACTAATAGAGAACTTTTAGAAAATAAATAATAGAGAAAATTGGCCTATAATTCTATCTCCTGAATAAAACCATAGTTAATGTTGATGTTTGTCCTTCTAGTCAACTTACATTTTTTTAAAAATAGTTTTACAATGTAGGTATTTTTTTGTATCTAACTTTATACATGTAACTATAGCATTTTAACCTTCATAATTTTAGTACAATTTAAGTATATTATTAGTTACTGTTTGTTAAACATTTAGGCAGCTTCTAATTTTTCTCATTTGTAAGTTTGTAATATTTGGGGGCCTGTTGTTTTCCCCCTTTTATCTTGTTATATTTGTGATATAAAATCTTCTAAGTTGGAAAAAAAAAAACACTAGATTAAAGGATTTAATTTTTTCAGCTCTAGATATCTATTGTTATTTTACTTTCCAAAAAATTAAACTTCCAGTTTATCTTACTATGCTAGCATTGGTTGTAGGGAAGGGAGAGAAGGGAGTGACATAAAGAGAGAGAATTCATGTGTATATATTGATACTTGCATGTAGCTCAGGCTTTGGGGTCAGATCTGGGTATAAACCCTGGTTCTGTCACTAGCTGTGAGACCTTGGGCATATTCCTTATCCTGTCTGAGTCTACTTTCTCATTTCTGAAATAAGGTAATACCACTATTTAAAATACCTCAAAGAGTTGTTAGGAGATAAATGAGATTATTCATATGGAACATTTGCACATATTAAGCTTTCAATAAATGGTAGCTACTACTACTAATAAACTAATGGGTAAAAATTGGGAAATTAAAATTGTAACCTCTACCCCATCCTCCTATTTTGCATTATATTTTGCTTGCGTTATTCAAATGTATTTCAAATGTTTCTAGTCAGAAGAAACAGCATGTGCAAAGGCTTGAGAATTTGAAAAAATGCAGTGTTGTTTGGAGGCTGCTAGGATGTGACTGGACTGGTGAGAGATAAAGCTGGAAATAGATTAGAGAGAGAGATTTTTAGGGATCATTCTAGACTGTGTTAAGCACTTTGAACCTTACCTGTGCAACTCTGAAGAACTTTAAACAGAGTAGTTGACATCAATTTTTGATGTGTGATTTTTTTTTTTAGTTTAATTTTTTAAGAAACAAAAATATCACAGCCTGCCAGTAGTAAAAAAGAAAGGAAAACAGAAATAGTGCAGACAGTGCATAGGGTAGACTGCAGTAGAGAGGGACTGCTTACAGGATTTTTACTTTGATCCAAGAATCTGGGAGATATGTTTGAGTTAACAGGATCTACACTCATTAGAGGGATGAGAACTGTAGGTTTATAGCCATTAATTAGCTTTTTTGATTTTAGTTAAGTCAATTAACATGTCTGAGTCTCATTTTCATCTTCTCTAATTTGAAGGTGTTGTATACTAGATTGCTATTGCTCAGTGGCCATTTGTAAGACCATTTATGCTTACAGTAAGACTACAATGTATATACGTTAATAAGTTAAACCTAATTTTACCCCATGCGTACCAAATTCACCAAAATACTAACTGTCTGAGAACTCTGGCTTTCATTATTAACATCTTAGACTGATTTACAAATGGAATAATTACCTCCAATTCTAGGATGTTACTTAACCCTAAGGAAAGAAGCCCTCTGCCAGTTGAGCATAACTCACCTCAGAATAGAAACTTATCTTGATATTGAGAAGATAGGACAAAAAGTTTCCTAAAGGAAATTTTCTAAGAGATACTGAATTTTGTGTGACTATTTTTAGGAATCCTTATTGAGCAAATTGCATTGGCCCTTAAGGACTATGGTTCTAACATATGAATATTTTACAGATAGCAGTGATAAGGAAAAAAAAATTTTTTTTGTAAAAAATCTCACTAAAATATATTTTGAACCTCTTGTTTTCATGCTCTTATTTCACTCTCACTGTACTGCTTCTGTAATTACTATATATTTTTTTAAGATTTTTATTCTTTGACATGAGTCCATGTTGCCCAGGCTGCTCTTGAGCTCCTGTGCTCAAGCAATCCTCATTCCTCAGCTACCCAAGTAGCTGGGATTACAAATGTGTGCCACCGTGCTCAGCTTGCATTCTTTTTTACATTAACTTTGGCAACTTTACATTGTCAGCAAGTGTTCAGATAGACTTTTGCTGCCACAGGTTAATAGAATGTTATTACATTTTAGTTTATATTGTATCTTAATAATATCTGTCACGTTCCTCTAGTAAAGAGCTTCTGTTCTAATCAGTTACTATTTTGAAAGATTATAGATTTAAAAAACAGTAGACTAATGCTTTCTTTTTTTTCTTTGGAACATTGCTCTGAAGTTTTTATTGGACAAACATAACCTACATGTAAAATGAAAGAATCAATGCAGAGGCACTCACATTTCCTAATGTATAACTGTAGTTTTTAGTGTTTGCATGAATTAGCACACTTCTCACTGCTCTATTAATAATGATATACTAATATTAATAATGATATACTAAAATGAATAAGTAGAATAGATAGTAATTCTCACACTTCAAACTAGTGATGAGTTAGTTGATGTAGTTTATTTTCTGGAACTAAACCATTTTTTCTTAAGCTCCTTCTTAAATCACATGTGGACATTAGATTAGCAGTTACCTCATTTGATTACTCACTATAGTCCTTTAGGGCTCTTTGATTTCTCTAGTAAAAATTTTTAACTGGAGATTCATGGAACACCTACTCCACAAGGATCTTCAGGGCATTTTTTACCAATTGAAATCATATGAAAAGGTTTTTCATTTCCGTATGGGTATTTTACTAGGAAGAGAGTTTATAGCTTTTAGAAGATTCCTAACGAGTTAAATGTTAATGATTAAAAATCAGTGCTCAAAAAATGTCTATAATCTGACAAGTTGTCCCGATAAGACTGCAAATTAAATTGTACTAGGTGTACTAATTACTAAAAGTTACAAATGTTAAAAAATAAATAAAGTTACAAATGTTAGTTGCCTGTTCTCACTTAGAAGTTTGCTAATTTTTAGTTTGGTAGACTTAAAATGAAAAAAAGAAAAAAGCCACACAATTGTTTAGGTGGTCTTTATTTTACTGCTTTAATTCTTCTTGTCTACTCCTATCAGTCTAGATTCCTGTTGTCTATTATTTTATAATTAAAAAGTGAAGAAGAGAGAGTCTAACCTTAATCAAGTAACTTTACCTCTCTTGTTTCCTCATCTCTTAGAGGAAAATAATACCAGACTTCCTCACAAAGTTGTAAAACTCAAGTGAGATTTTTGGCAGTAGACAAACTTTAATTTACATAACATCACATTTATACAATGTACATCTATTGTATGTAGAATAGATCAGTTGTAGTGAAGAATTCCACATTTATCGGCTAATGCATAATTAAAAGAGAATGACTTCATAAACACATTAATCTGCACATAATGTCACAAATAATATCACAAATGACCTCACAGGTAAATAAGATTATAAAGACATCTTTTTTCCCCATCTAAGACTGTTAGATCTGTTTGTGAAAAGAAAGTTTGAATTGGGCTTATGTATGTCAGCTAGGTATATTTATACATATATATATATATATATTTATACATACATTTTATGAGATTATGCCAAGATTATTAATTTCCACCTTTGAACAAATATAAAACATGTTCACCTTTTAACATGAGCTTTTTAGAAAGCATTGTTTGGGTAAAATATCTCTAATTTGAAATAAAAGGACTATATCCATAATTTGTGTATGATTTCACAGTCTGTTAAAAATGAGTATGCCTGGTGCTCGATTCTGAGTGTGGTTATAGAGACTTTAAAAAAAGAGAATGTGCTGGCCACAGTGGCTCACACCTGTAATCCCAGCAGTTCGGGGGGCTGAGGTGAGAGGATTGTTTGAGTCCGGCAGTTTAAGAACAGTCTGGGCAACATAGTGAAACCCCCATTTCTAAGAAAATTTTAAAAATTAGTCAGGCATGGTGGCACACACCTGTAGTCCCAGTTACTTGGAAGGCTGAGGTACGAGGATCCCATGAGCCCAGGAGTTTGAGGCTACAGTGAGCTATGATTGCTCCACTGTAGTCTGAGTGATAGAATGAGACCCCATCTCTTAAAACTTTAAAAATAAATAGATCAATAAGAAAAGTAAAAGAATATGAAATAAAACTTGTATGTGATATAGGTAAAAAGTAAGAAAAATATGTTGAGCTATTTAATTATACATTTGCTATTTTTATTTTTTATATTTGCTATTTTTATTAATGAAAAATTCCTGTAGTGTACAACCATTGTATTACTTATTGCTCTGCATTACCACATAAGTTTTTTGGTGTAGTAATCTTGAAAACAAGAGCCTTACATGGAAAACGTAGTAGGTCAATTGTTAAGAAAATAGAGTGACTACATTTTGAGTGGACAGTTACATACATGGGTGCTTTTCAGTCGGATTCTTTTTTCTGTTTTGTTTTAGTGCATAAGGTTCAGTTTTCATCCTTCTCAAAATAAATGGGCAAACAGTTTTACTGCACCGTTTGTTAATTAGATGTTTTTACCTCATTATGAAGGCTGCGTATAAAAACAAAACACTTTCATCCTAAATCTTTTAAAATTTAGAAGGCGTGTTTCTTATGTAGCCTATAAGTTAATAACCGGCACTTTTTAAGTGTTTTCTTCCTCATATTCTGAAGTGATTGAAATGTAGTATTTCAAATAAGAAGAGTTTTTCTCAATTATTTCTGTAAAATATTCTGAATTCTGACCTGAGACTTCCCAGATTCTTCCCATTAAAGACACCTCCTGAATAGAATATTCCAACTGACACGGAATTCTAGGCAATATGTTTTGTGTGTATTTGTTTTTAATAGAGTAGATGGCATATTTAATTGAGTGAATGGATTCCAGTCATCTGAATATGAGGTCCTAGGGATAAGAAATTACTTTATTAAATTCACCTGTTCTCTCTCCTCATCCAATTACAGTTTAAAATGTACATATATTTTTATTTGATATGTTATTTAGAGTAACAATCTTACCTTATAAAATAACATGATTCACTAGGATAAGTCTGTACTCACAGTTTTTAGGAAAATAGAAGTATTTGTTTCTTTTCTTCCTCCCAAATATGCAAGTGTTTAATGTATACCTATATGTGCACGTAACTTAAATTTTTGAAAAACCATATGAATTCATTCATTGAAAGTAGTAGTATTCGATGTCGCCAGAGTACTTTTTTTTTTTTTTTTTAGACAGATTCTCACTCTGTTGCCCAGTGGCCCAATCTCCAATCTGGGCTCACTGAAACCTCTGCCTCCCGTGTTCAAGTGATTCTCCTGCCTCAGCCTCTAAAGTAGCTGGGACTATAGGTGTGTGCCACCACGCCTAGCTAATTTTTTGTATTTTTAGTAGAGTCAGGATTTCACCGTGTTAGCCAGGATGATCTCGATCTCCTGACCTCGTGATCTGCCCACCTCGGCCTCCCAAAGTGCTGGGATTACAGGCCACTGTGCCTGGCCCCAGAGTACATAATTTCTTAACACTTTATTTTATTTCCTTGTCCTCCTCCATTTCTTTTCTGTTTGAAAATGTTTTAGATAGTTTGGAGGTTCACATTTAGGCAGAAAGAGTGACAGATAACTGCTCTTCACTCTAGTTTCATTTGTTAAGACTCCTTTTGAGAGAAAAACTAACAGCCATGCAAGAGGAACTCTTAGTGGTTATTAGTTTAGCATTTGAGATGAAATGTTAATGAAGAAAGAGCATGTAACAAATTTTTTTTGTTTTGCCTTCCCTTGATTGTTTTTTTGTTTATGCCTTCCCTTGTTACTACCAGTTTTCACTACTCCCAGTAAAGCACATCCAGAAGAAATGTACTTAAGATATACTAGCCCTGTAATTTTTAATTTCATCCAGTTGTAATTTTTTATAACTTCCCTTGATGTTTTGTTTGACCTTTGGGTTATTTGGCACATAATAATTGTATATATTTATGGAGTACACAGGGCTGTTGCAATACATATAATATATGATGATCAGATCAGAGCAATTAGCATATCCATATTTTTCATCTCAGAAAGAGTAAATATTTATTATTTCTTTGTGTTGGAAACAGTCGTTATTCTCCTTCTAGCTATTTGAAACTATATATTATTGTTAACTGTAGTCATCCTGCAGTGCTGTACAACACTAGAACTTACTCCTCCTATCTAGCTGTAATTTTGTATCTTTTAACAAATCTCCCCGTCCTAGCCTTTGCATTATTTAGAAGTGTGTTGTTTAATACCCAAATTTGAGAGTTCTCCAAGTATCTGCATTTTAAGTTTAAAGTTTGTTTCGCAGTCTCAAATATAGTCTAGCTTGGTAAATGTTTCATGTGCACTTGACAATAATGTGATTTTATTAGTTAGATTGTTCTATAAATGTCAGTTAGGTCAAGTTGGTTCATAATGATTTGCATTTTTCTATTTCTGCCTAATTTTCTTTCTGGTTGATGTATCAACGAGAGTGGCAGTATTGAAATTTCCAACCATTAGTTGTTCAGTTAATTATTTCTCCTTACAAATGTCAGTTTTTGCTTTTTTGGTGTATGCTCTGTTGTTTGGTGTGCATACGTTTATATTTCTATAGCTTCTTGATGTGTATTGACTCTTTTATCATTATGAAATGTCCCTTTTTTTGTCCGATAATGTTTTTGATCATAAAGTCTGTTTTGTCTGACATTAACATAGCCATTCCAGCTTTTTTATAGTTATTGTTTATGTGGTATATTGTCTTCCTACCTTTTAATTTCAACCTATTTTTATCTTCGAATGTAAATTATGTGTCTTACAAGTGGAATTGTTGGATTTTTTTGTTTCTTCAATCTGGTAATTCCTGCCTTTTGATTGGGGTGTTTAGACCATTCCCATTTGATGTAAATAATGTTTTGTTTTGATTTACAGTGCCATTTTGCTGTTTGTTTTCTATGAGTGCCTTTTTTATTTCTGTGGTCATCTTTCATTACCTTCTGACTTTTTAATGTCCCATTTAAATTTAATTTTGTTTTGTTTTATTTCTTTAGTAGTTGCTGTAGGCATTACAATTTGCATCTTAATCACAATTTACATCAGATTAATACTAATGTAATATTTGGTAAACTATAGAAACTTCATTTTAATACCACTACCTTCCTTGCTGCCTGTTTGGTGCTATTTTTCATATATATGACAGCTACTAAAAGTCCTTACTGGTTTTCTCCCTACTTGTTCTGCCATAAAAGAGACAGAGAACTATGGAGTTCCTCAACTGTAATTGTGTTTTTTTTTCTTTTTCCTTTGAAACATATGCATTTTGCTTCATGTATTCAGTGCATTATTGTGCATATATTTTAGATCGTTATTTCTTCTTGAGGAAAAAAACCCTTTATTGTGAGGTAATACCCCCCTTTATTCCCGATATTTATTGTCCTGAAGTCTATTTTCTCTGAAATTAATATAGCTTCCAGCTATTTTTGCTTAGCGTTTGCATTATATGTTTTTCTTCATGTTTTTACTTTTAATCTATCTATCTCTTTATTTGTAAAGTAAGTTACTTACAGATAGCATATAGTTAGGCTTTGTTTTGCCATTTAATACATTTGTATTATATTATATATTTGTATTATATATTTGTGATTATATTTGTATTAAAATATATCTTCATGCCTACTACATATTTTTCCGTTCATTTTCTGCCTTTTTTCAGATTTCATAGACTGTTCTTTATGATTTGTGTCACCTCTTTTGACTTATTATTTATACCTTTCTTCAAAATTTCTCAGTGATTGCCCTAGAGCTTACAATATGCCTTTAAAGTAATCTGAAGCTTTTTTAAGTAATACTGTACTGCTTCAAGGGTAATATAAGAACCTTACAACAGTGTATCCTGAATTTCTTCATACTATCCTTTGTGCTATTATTTTTATGTATTTTACTTTTAGATATGTTACAACACACAATAAAATGTTGCTACTTTTGCATGAAATAGTTATCTTTTAGAGAAGTTAAAAATAAGAAAAAATAAATATTGTTTTATCTTCAGTGGTCTTCATTTATTTGTATAAATCCAAGATGCTGACCTGCATCACATTCCTCATAACTTCCCGTAACATTTTCTGTAATTTGCAGACAGTGAATACCCTCAGTTTTTGTTTGAGAAAAATATTTATTCTTCCTTTTTGAAAGATATTTTTGCTAGGTATTGAACTCTGGATTGACAGGTTATACCATTGTCTTCTTGCTGACATAGTTTCTCAAGAGAAGTCTGATGTAATTCTTATCTCTGTTCCTCTGTATATAATATGTCTCCTTTTTTCTCTCTTACTTAAAGATTTTATCTTTGATTTTTCAGCAGTTTCTATATGATATGTTGAGATGTTGGTTCATCTTGCTTGGTGTTCTCTGAACTTCTTGAATAGGGATTTGGAATCTGCTCTTAAGTTTGGGAAATTCTCAGTTGTTCTTCTGCTACCTTTTCTCTTCACCTGGAATTCTAATTATTATGGGTGTCTTAGCCCGTTTGATACTGTTTCATAGCTCTTAGATGCCTATTTTGTTTTGTTTTTACACTCCTTAGTTCTTTGTATTTTATTTTGGGTGATTTCATTTCTACATTCAGTCTCATATATTCTTTTTTTTTTTTTTTTTTTGAGATGGAGTCTCACTCTGTCACCCAGGCTGGAGTGCAATAGCGCAATCTTGGCTCACTGCAACCTCCACCTCCCAGGTTCAAGCAATTCTCCTGTCTCAGCCTCCTGAGTAGCCGGGACTACAGGCGCACACCAGCACACCCAGCTAATTTTTGTATTTTTAGTAGAGACAGGGTTTCACCATGTTGGTCAGACTGGTCTCAAACTCCTGACCTCAGGTGATCCACCTGTCTCAGCCTTCCAAAGTGCTGAGATTACAGACCTGAGCCACCATGCCTGGCCCATGTATTCTTTCCTTAACTGTTTGAAGACTGCTGATCATAGCATCAAAAGCATTTTTTATTTCTGTTACTATGTTTGTTTATTTCTAGGATTTCTCTTTGATTCTTTCTCATACTTTCTTCACTGAAATTACCTATTTGATCTTAAATGTTTTCTATCTTTTCCATCAACACCTTTAACCATATTAATCATCGTTATTTTATTTCATACATTTTTAACATTTAAACTGAGTGTCATACCTGAGTCTGGTTTAATGATTGCTTTGTCTCCTCAGATTCTGTTTTTCCCTGAATGCCTGTAATTTTTGGAGTTACTATAGAAATTCAAACAATGTAGTCTATTGCACTGACTTACTATCACATGGAAAATATTGGATTAAATTTCTAAAATTTTAAGCACGGTCCTATCCTTTGGCATTTCATAAATTTAAAGACTTTGGATCTTACAAATGCAAAACCAGTATGTATGTATCTAACCAGTGGTATGTATCTAAGCACAAACTTAATCTTGTTTTTCCTTTAATATATATTGAATCCATCCTTATTTCCAACCCTGTGACTCTACCACCTGCCTTTAGTTCAAGCTCCTGCCATTTAGGTTAGTTTATGTCCTGCCATTACTTCTTAATAGTTCTAGACTTGTTTATCTCGCTGTTTAAAATCTGTTAGTGTTTCCCCAATGGTTACAGAATAAGATCTAAACTTTATGTGACATCTAACAACCTTCTTCATCAGGCCCCCACCTCCCTCTCCAGCTCAATCACTTACTACTTGCATAAGCACATTTTACACTCCAGCAACATGAACTGCCTATAGGATCCTCAAACACCCAATGCTGGGTTTTTTGTTTGCTCATTTGTTTTCATCTTTGTGCTTTAGATCTTGCTGCTCACTGTTCCCAAATACCCCTTCCTGCACTTCTATTTGTTACATATGATAATGCCATTATACTGGAACTTTACACAGTGCTGAGTTTTGTAGCCACAAAAATATTAGAGTGTTCATTGGGTAGATAAATACCATTAGATTGATCTAGACTTACTTTTTTCCATTATAGAAATTATGTATATCACATCTCTAATGGGGGTGTTTTTCAAACTTATTTGAACTTTTCCAGTGGTAGGGAGCTCCTGCTTTACAAGGCAACCATTATATTTTTCAAAAACTCTAAAGTCTTACAAAGTTATCTCATAAGAACAGCCCTAATTTCTTCTTTCTATCACTTTGTAAACAGTATATACTTTAAAATGTGTAACATTTAGCAACTTGTAGCTCTGCATGCAGTAAAATTCAACATTTTCTGAATTAATTTTTACTGTGTTACGCTGACTTCATGTATTTTATTTTCATGGGCTGGTTTAAAATACAAGAATGGAAAGATGAAAGAAAAGATTAGTACATGTAAACTATAGAAGTTTAGGTAGCAACCCAGTCCTGAGCTTTCCATTTCATCGTCTTTTATTTTAAATTCTCAATATATTTCCATTTGCAGAGTTAACTCTTTTACTAAACTGTCATGAGCCATTTGTGTAATTCAAACTCCAGTACTGATTGTAATATCTTTTAACCAAATACATTTCACTAAAAATTAGACTTGTAAAAGTGTTACAAAAAATAAGGCTTGGCCAGGTGGGGTGGTTCACGCCTGTAATCCCAGCACTTTGGGAGGCTGAGGCGGGCACATCACCTGAGTTGGGGAGTTCGAGACCAGCCTGACCAACATGGATAAACCCTATCTCTACTAAAAATACACAATTACCCGGGTGTGGTAGCACACACCTGTAATCTCAGCTACTCAGGAGGCTGAGGCAGAAGAATTGCTTGAACCTGGGAGGCAGAGGTCGTGGTGAGCCAAGATCGTGCCATTGCACTCCAGCCTGGGCAACAAGAGCGAAACTCTGTCTCAAAAAAATAAATAAGGCTTATATGCAGTTATTCTCAATGTGCTAAAAAGCTTCCTGAGGCTAGAAATTTTTGTCATTTTGGCTGGGAACTTACACCTGTAGTTTCAGCATTTTGGGAGGCCGAGGCAGGCAGATCACCTGAGGTCAGGGATTTGAGACCAGCCTGGCCAACATGGTGAAACACAATCTCTACTAAAAAATACAAGAATTAGCTGGGCTTGGCCATGGGCACCTGTAATCCCAGCTACTCGGGCGGCTGAGGCAGGAGAATCGCTTGAACCCGGGAGATGGCAGTTGCAGTGAGCCAAGATCACGCCACTGCACTCCATTCCGGCAACATAGCTAGACTCTGTCTGAAAAAAAAAAAAAAAAAAAAAAATTCTTGTTTTTTTTATGTTGCTGCTCTCTGGGCCTCAGATGGGATCTGTTAAGTAGGTATTCAGTAAATTCTTTCCTCCTCCCTTCCCTCTCACTAGCCACCTGACCAAAAGCAGAAAAATACATCTTGGTTTTCCTTCTGAGTTCAATATTTGTAGATAGTTTCAACATGTGTATTAGTATTTTTCAAAGTATGGTCTATTGATCACCTGCTTTAGAATTATTAGTTACTTGGGGTAGGAATTAAAATTTTAAATATCTAAACCCTATACTTGTTATATTTAGACTTTCTAAAGGTGAGGACCAAGAACCACCTTTTGTATTTGTTGTTGTTGTTACGGGTTACATAATTCTCTCCTTTTGTTTTGTTAAGTAGCCTAGAATTGCATGGGAGAAGCAAAGATCCCATCTCTGTCACATCCAATTTTGAAGCCACCTGTGGAAATTTAGAAGTGCCATAGTGTTCCCATCTGGAAGAAAATGCCAAAGTGTTTCCAACAGTCACTGCCGCAGACCTATTCCTTCTTTATAGGAGTGATTAGGTACTGTCTCAAACCCTCCTGGGTGCCACATCAGGAGGCTCTCCATGGTCTGTTGGTCACTTTGGAAGATGTAGAGACTAAATCCAAGGGAGACATTAGATAATAAGCCAGGGTTCTCATCGGTCTCCTCAGTAGCAAAAACAAAGGCTGGAACATTCTGGTAGTGCTCATGATTAATTGGAACATGACAGCTGGAGTCAAAGATCTGCCTCCCGAAAGGTACTGTGTTCTGATGTTTACAGCCAAATTCCATAAAACATTGACTGATTTATTACAATGGATACAACTCAGAAATAGCTCATGGGAAGAGATGCATAGGGCAAGGTATTGGAGAGTGGCATGTGGAGTACACAGAAGAATAGGTCTGTGCTAGTAACTGTTGGAAACACTTTGGCATTTTCTTCCCAGATGGGTACCCTCCTAGTACCTCAGTGTTTTCACCAACGGGGGGGCCCTGGAACCTCCATTTTCAACAAACTCCCTTTGGGATTTATATATAATAAAGTGCTACAAAATATCAGTTTTTGAGCTCTTTTCTGTTTGTATATTTGCTTAATAAGAATTTGCTAAATGAATAAATTTTATCTGATTAAGTTTTCAAGGACCCAAATGACCAAAATAAGAACTTTTAAGACTCAAAATATAACAAATGTTAATTTAAATTAGGCAGTGAGTTTTTGGAGAATATATTCTGTACAACAAAAAAAAAAGTTAACTACAAAATACCTTTCCAACTTTGACATACTAACATCCTTATTTCCTTCTGGCTTTATCAGTCTTTCTAAGTCATTTAAGTCTAAAACCCCAGAATCATCATTGTTGCATCTCTTTATTTTCCATCTAATTATTCATCAAATATCAGTAATTCTTTCTTTGAAATGTCTTCTATATTTATCTTTGTTTTCGTTTCTGCTTTTCATCTCCTCATTTCTGTTCCTTACCCTTCCCCTTCTCTCGATTTACTTCTAACAGCTTTATGTCCCCTTCAGTCGGCCTTTAGGCACTACCAAATGTTCATCTTTATACAGAGATAATCAAACATTGCTTGTTACCTTTAGTTGACCCAGGTCTTTCAGAAAAGTTTTTTTCAAATTCAGCATTTGTGTGTACCTCTATCTGGTATATTTTGGCCAACACTAAAAATAAGGAGAAATTTTGATAAATATATTACGTGAACTTGTTATTTAATCTATTTCACTTCAGATATCTGTATCTAATTTTAAAATTATATTTACCCTTACTATTAAATATGATCCTTAAGAAAATTCAGTACCATTGAATATTTACCCTTATATTAAATATGATCCTTAAGAAAATTATAGGAAAAAGTACAATAGAAAAAAATACTCAAAGGTAACTCAGATTTCAAAATTTACTACTATTTAGAAAATTAGCCTTTATAATAAGTATAGAATAATGTCATTCCTGTATCTACTTCTTAACTGCTCTATTCCCTGATCTCATGTGTTTGCACTTAGACTATCATATCTAAACTATTTACATTCAGGATTTTCGATAATCTGATATAATGCTATCCATCTAACTTTATTTCTGTTTTCTAACACAGTTCACCTACTTCATTAAGAAAGTTTCTTCATTGTCCCATACTATTCTCATTCCGGCTTCTAAACTCGTATTTATGTTGTTCTTCATATTGTCTTGTCTGCTTATTTCTGCTTAACTAAATTCTCATCATTTTTTAGCCCAATCACTGCTTCTCTTTCCCTCTTTTAACCATTTTATCTCCTTGGTTTCTGGTTTCTCACAGCTATTGATAAACCTGTAGAATGCAGTCTACCAACTGATGTTCAAATTCATCTTGAATTGTTTGTTGTGCTTCATTAGTGTTGCCCCAGGTGCATTCCTTGCTTCAACTTGGAGAGCAAAAAAATACAAACACCAGCAGCTACCAGAGTTAAGAGCTATTTAGTTTTCTAGGAAAGAGGAGTTAAAGATTGAGTTAGAATAAAATTTAAGTCTGCCTAACCTGGAGAGCCTACTTTAATCAATTTCATAAGATCATAAATATACTGACTAGAATAATACACTAGTATTACTACTAGTACACGGTGATACTGACAGTACTAATATGATACTAATAGTACTATCATTGCCTGAGATAACTACCCTTTAACTGTAAGGAAATTAAGGTTATATAGTATTTTAGTAAAAGCAACTACCATTTATTTGTTTGGTGCCTGTAATATGCCAGTTACTCTTTGGTTACATGCTGTAAGGGAGAAAAGATTTTTCTCACCTGTTGCTTGATTCATGACGGAGACCTTTGTAAGTTTTACATGACATAGAGGTTTTACATGACACAGAAGGCTTCAGAAATGAAGACCCAAAGAATAGGTAAACTTGTGTATGTTTATGCTTAGGTTTGATGAAGAAATGAATAGTCTCATGGAGAAGTATGATTGGAGGACAAAAGGGTATGATCTAATGGTAATAAACTGGGGGCAACTTAGCAAGACCTGTTTGTTGAGCTTCTTCTCTGTGTCTCTGTCTCCAGAGATGAGGGCATTCCTTCCCTCCAGGTAAGGATAGGAACCTCTGTCAATGAGAGTCTTATGACCTGCTTCAGTGGAAGGGCAGAGAATTCTTTTATGACCTACTTCAGAGGAGAAGTATGGGAGAAGGTCTTCCTGCTTCTGCTGTTTTTTCAAATACCAAGGTGCCTATTTGGAGATAGTGTGTTCTGATCCCTAACAATGCTCTACGGTGTTTTCCTTGAATCGTCATAAAGATTCTAGCTAAGATTATCTGCTTTATATTTGGAGAAATTCAGTGTCTAAAAGGATTAAGCAGAACCAAAATTCAGATCCAGGTTCCCATGCCTTGAATGTATTGCTTTTTCTGTTACATGGTATTCCCCAAATAGTACTGAATTCAAGAATCAGCTTTACCAGAGTAGTCTGGAGGAAATTTGCGAATAGCTCTCTTAAATATGCAGTTCTATGCTCAGAGGAGCTCTTCTCAGTATTAATCAGCAACCCAGTCATTTTTTTCCCCTCATACTTGTCATTGTAAGCACATTGTTCTCAAGCTTTACTCAGACGATCATCTAGAGTCCAGAGATACTAACTGTTAACATGTGCTGCAAGTTGAAAGTGTTTAGAGATAATATTTGAGTGCAGTGTGGCAAGGATAATCAAGTTGTTTAGGGCCAGTTGGCGAGAAGACTTTGGAAAGCATTGAGAATGAAAGGAATGATGAATGTATGTGTTCTTTTGTATCTAAATCCTTCTTCTCTTGTGTATGTTCTTTACAGCCTTTTCTCCCTGAATAAGGATCAACTTGACTTTGTATGCTAAGTGTGCCTTCTTAATGGTTCTTTTCCTGTTATCTGAATCCTGATTTTGTATTTATCTTATTTGAATGCATTGAAGTATATTTAAGTGAGAATTTGATGCAGTTAGGTAATTGGAATATAAAAGACTAGTTAACAAAAGTCTTCTTAATAATGAAGCACACCAAAAATGGAAGCTGCAGGAACCAACCATGTGGACAAATGAAAAAATGCCTTTTGTCTACAGATTGCAGCGATCCTACATAAAATATGGAGGTCTCTGTCTGGCTTAGGACAGCTGGCTAAGTCTGATCGTTCCCCTCCATACAGCCTTTAAAACTGCCACTCTAAATACTTGGTTTCCTTGCCTTTTTATTCAGTATCTCTGCTGGTTATGAGTACTGTATTATTTATTAAATGGGCAACCAAGTAAAGTTACCTCTGTATCCATCTGAACTGGTTGTTGAGGTATCTTACGAGTTTTGAAAATAGGTGTTATTTGCTTATTTAAGGAACCTACAACCAGGAAGTAGAATGAATGTGGAAATATTATTCTTCTCTTGCCGAGCATGGTGGCTCACACCTGTAATCCCAGCACTTTGGGAGGTCGAGGCAGATGGATCACTGAATGTCAGGAGTTCAAGACCAGCCTGGCACCAACATGGCGAAACCCCGTTTCTACTGAAAACACACAAATTAGCCAGGTGTGGTGGCAGGCACCTGTAATCCCAGCTACTTGAGAGGCTGAGACAGGAGAATCACATGAACCTGGGAGGCGGAGGTTGCAGTGAGCCGAGATTGTGCCACTGCACTCTAGGCTAGGTGACGGTGCGAGACTTCATCTCAAAAAAAAAGAAAAAAGAAATATTATTCTTCTAAGGGGCCACATTGGCTTAACGAATTCAGGGTTACCAGTAAAGGTCAATACTTTAGATATGAAGGAGCTAATCAGAGATAGCTTCCATGAAGATTTTCTCATTAAGAAAGTGTTTTCCAAAATCCAGTTTATGTAATTTTTTAAGGCTGTAACCAAAGTTCAGAAATAACCATTTGCAGAGGAAAGCTGGCTGCTAAGTATTAACCTTCTTAGTACTGAATTCAAAATCTTGGTTTTTCCTGATGTGTGTTTTGCTGTAAGTTGTGGGGAGAGGTTGCTCCCACCTACCTCCCCTGCCTTCTACAACTTACGGCAACCACAGCTGGGTTTGTTTGTTTGTTTGTTTGTTTGTTTTTTGAGACTGAGTCTCACTCTGTCACCCAGGTTGGAGTGCAGTGGCATAATCTCAGCTCACTGCAACCCCCACCTCCCAGGTTCAAGCAATTCTCATGCCTCAGTCTCCTGAGTAGCTAGAATTACAGGCGACCACCATGCCTGGCTAATTTTTGTATTTTTAGTAGAGATGAGGTTTCAATGGCGCGGTGTCTCACGCCAGTAGTCCCATCACTTTGGGAGGCTGAGGCAGGTGGATCACCTGAGGTCAGGAGTTCAATACCAGCCTGGGTTTATTTATAACTAATTGTATGAGGATCCTTGTTTGTGGTTCTGAAATCCCATATTTCTTACCCTGAACAGTGTTTGCATTAGACAGTTGTCAAATGAGTAGCCATACTTTTCTAGGCCCTTTAGAAATCCACTGTTTTGTTCATTCTAATGAACGAGTTTAAGATTTTCTAAGGAAGGATACTAGTGGAGAAGAAAGAAGAGATTTGGGATTAACTGATTTTGAAAGTGTTCCCTTGTGATGAGGAAATCCCAATTCCCCAGATCTCAAATTGGGATTTTGTGTTTGGGGGGTGGGGGATTGGAAGGAGAGTGGGAATTTGGCCTGTCAATGCCATGTATATTGACTTTGGAACACTCTTTATCACTTTGGTTCTGTGGCCAAGCCTTTTCCTCTGATGATATCACTTGAAATCATACTTACAGGGAGATAAATAAAAGACCAAATTTTCCATATAACAAGGCTTTTAGGAGCCTAGGTTTATGACATTTGAAATGTAATGTATATTTATAATGTATGAGAACTGAGGCTCTCTTGTACATAGTCAATGACCACCCAAGACACCTTTCTCCTTCCTTCCATTTTGCTTTAATAAATTCAGGATGAAGCCCAGACATGTGATAAGCTTACTGGGTCAATATGATACAGATCAGCATTGGTATATTTCTCAGTTTTCACAAGTTGATTCCTGGCTTTGCTATTTGTTAGCTGTGTGTATGAATTTGGACAAGTTATTAAGTCTAAGGCTATGTTTACTCTTTGTAAATTGATGATAAAAATAGTATCTTCCTCATTGGGTTGCTATGCAGATTAAGTGAAGTAATCCATATAAAATTCTTAACTAAGTCACTGACCTGTAGTGCTCAATAAATATATGATAATGAAACAGTTTTTTAAGTGTGTGTGTGTGTGTGTATATATATATGTGTGTGTGTGTGTGTGTGTGTATATATATATATTTGTAAGATAGTAAAAGGAGACACAGATCTTAGAATCTTAAATCCACAAAGTTCATTTATTGTCCATCTTGCAAACACAATTCAGACAGTTAATTCACTCAACCCCCTTGGATTTTTTATAGAATGCAGGGAAGGCTAACTAACATTTTAGTTTAAAGAGCAAGACCTTTTATTGATAGATTGTAGTTTTGTGTTCATTCTTTCTTAGACATATTTATATATATTTTTACCAAGTCAACTCCGAAAGACCACATACTAAAAGAAAGGTCAGGGACAAAAAGAAACTATTAGGCTTACAAATGGCATTTAAAAACCTTTGAAGATGATATTGGAACCTGCGTTTGAATATCTTTGTATGGACTCTCACTTGGTTCCAAAATGCACTGTAGATTTATGTCTAGAATAAAGTAAAGAAACACTCTGGTCAAATAGGGGGATTCTCATGATGAATCAAACCCAGATAAGTGGCTGGGTGCGATGGCTCACGCCTGTAATCCCAACACTTTAGGAGGCTGAGGTGGGTGGATCACGAGGTCAGGAGTTCGAGACCAGCCTGACCAACATGGCGAAACCCTGTCTCCAAATACAAAAATTAGCTGGGTGTGGTGGCGCACACCTGTAATCCCAGCTACTCAGGAGGCTGAAGCAGGAGAATCACTTGAATCCGGGAGGCGGGGATTGCAGTGAGCCGAGACTGTGCCACTGCAGTCCAGCCTGGGCGACAGAGCGAGGCTCCATCTCAAAAACAAACAAACAAAAAAAACCCAGATAAGTGAAATGAATTTAACTCTGAGCTCCAAAAACAAAAGAAATTTGAATTTTAAAAGATGTACTAGAAAGTGCTTTAAATAAAAGAATGATTCTGCGTGTCAGGAAATCAACAATGGCCCAATAGGATGAAGTAACAAAATGTCAGCATGAGTGATGAAATTGGGCAATTGAATAGTATCACTTAACAAGGTGTTGAACAAAGAAAAAATTTAAGAATCTCTGTATCTTGTATCTGTATTTCTTCTCAAGGGCAAGGGAGAGGATGTTCCTAAGGCAACTATAGATCATGCATCAAAAGAAGGGCAAATTTATTTGAAATTGTTCTGTGGCTGCAGGATCCTGAGTGAAAATCAGATTTGACTATACACAGAGTCCATGACCTCCTACATGAGGAGAGAAGCTATTTTAGTTTTCAGGATGCAACTGCAGTACAAATAGTAACAGCCCACTCTGAAGAGAGAAAAAAAAAATGGAGCAAAAGCCCATTCTTTTATGTTTATAATCTTGATATGAAAAAGAGCTTAAGGCAGGTATGGTCTTTTATTTTCAGTGACATGAAATCATCTTTGTATGAGTGCAAATTAACACTCTCTTTTCTGGCAATAAGAAAACAAGACATTTGTGTTCATAAAGAGAATGCCTTTGTCCAAATAAGACAAGAGGCTCTTATGGAGAGAATATTAAGGAATTAACAGATATAGTATAGATCGTGAGTTTTTTTGTGTGAAGCCTAGTTACCTCAAATTTTTATTGTCTTTAAATTTATTTAAGGAAGGATATTTAAATTCAGCCATGTTTCTCACTGTTCTGTGCCCTCCAGGGAACTGTATTTGCAGATACTGTATGTTGTTCATAGTGATTTACCATTTCCATTTAATCAAATGCTTGTTAAAGGACTTAAATAGACATACAATTTAAACTTAGTGGGCACACTTTAAGAAGAAAATTCAGTGATTATAGGACAAATTGTTTAAGGCAGAACTGCTCATAACTTCGCTAGCCATCTCAGCTGCAGTTTCTGCTTTTAGAGGACAAATGTGAATAATATTTCAGTGTACTTTACATTTTCTATGTCACTAATAGTGTTCTACCATTTGAAAGGGGAACTAAACTTAAAAATCATCTTCTAGGCTTTTTTTTCGCCAGTAAAATTTTCAAGGAACTTACCTTCCTTTGTCATGAAGTTGTTTTAGGGGAGAAAACAGTTCTGATTTTTGTTGGCTTTTTTTTTGTTTTTGTTTTGTTTTTAGATCCTTATTTAGCAAGGTTGTACTTTTAAACATCTAAGGGTAGAGGGTGGGATATGTGTCATTTATTACCTTCTGTCTTGGGGTAATGTTCTGATTGAGAGTCCTGGAGCCAAGTTGCCACGTTTGCCTCCTATCACCATTAAGTATTAGCTGTAAGACTTTGGGAAAGTTATTTAACCTTTCTGTGCCTCAGTTTCCTTTTCTGTGAAATTAGATTAATAGTATCTTGCATGTAATATTCTGAAATAAAATTAGAAAATACATGGGAAGTGCTAAGAAAATAGTTGGCACAAGATAAATGATCAATCAGTAAATGTTGCTGTCATCTTTAACATGTTACATACTAATCCACATAACTGGACAACTGTACTTGTTTTTAGTTCATCAAATATTGTGCAATATGAAAATATATTCTCTGCATTTAAGTGATTTACAACCTAGTAAATAGAAATATTCATAAATAACTATAGTATGAACCCGAATGAAAGAAATCTTTATAAGATCATTACCCCTGAAATTATTGACCCTAGAGGGAAGAGGTTACTTCTAACTTGGAGAATGGTGGAATACTTTATGAAGATAGGGGCTTTTGAGCTGGGCTTCATAAAGATGTAAAGGGTTTCAGAATTCTTAAGACAAAGGGAAAGGAAGGTGCCTGGACAAAAGACCATAAACAAACACATCTGTTAAGTACCAACCAGGCAGTATACTAAGTGCTATCTTAATTTAAAATCATCATCATCAATCTTTTAAGGCATATATGCTTGAGTTCCTTTAAAAGTGAAATTGAGGCTCAGATTTGCCCAAGATTACACAGCTAAATAAGGGGTACAGTTGGAATTAGAACCCAGGTCGGGCTGGCTGTAAAACCTACACCCTTTCTGCTATACTGCAGAAAGCTAGAGAACAGTGTGACAAAGGTGCAGATGAGGGAAAGTGCAATAGATGTTTAAGAAACTTCTAATAAAGTGTCTAAGTAGGATGGTGGAGTAGGGACTTTACTGAGAGATGAGGCCAGAGTGTGTGCTAGATGTTATAGTCTTGAATGCCATACTGAGAAAAAAAAAAAAGTGTGGACCTTCTTCTGTAGGCATTAAATGCCTAAAGCCCACTGTGAAGATAATCCCATGAGAATATTATCATAGCAGTGGGTAGAGTGCATTGTAATGAGAGATTAAAAATAGAGAGTCTACTCAGGTAGGTTATTAAATAATGTAATTATTCAGGGTTTTTTTTTTCTGTGTTCAGTTTCCTTCTAGGGAATAAGAATAACAGAAAACACCCACATGTAACATTCATGTTTTTCAAGATGTTAAGGTTGCCCTCACATATTAAAAAAAAAATGTTTATTTGACGATGTTTCATTATATTCACTTCAAACAATAAGTTTTGAACTATGTTTGCGGATATAATCATTAACTTCTACCTTCTAGTACACAACTTAATTTTTTTTCTACTTTTCCAAGAATTCACTTATTTAACTTAATACATGTGAATTGAAGAGTTTTGTTAAGAGATAGGATTAAAGGAGATGACTCTAGGTGCCCAGGGAGGGGGAGGTGCGGTAAGAGATGACTGAAGGAATAGAACACTGGTGGGAAGCAAAGTTCTTTTCTACCTTCTTAGGTTCTCTGGCTAGGTCTGTGAAATAAACTGACAACTGATGGATTAACAGAAGAAAAGGCATACAAATTTATTTGATACTCAAAGTTTTACATGAATCAGCTGCCAGGGGTGGGTTGGAATAGTGGGGGATATGTCATAGAAAGAAAACCCCCAATGAAAAGGCTCGGTTTGGAGGTTTTTATACCATTTAGACAAGAAGACAAATTTAAAGGGAAGCGACAAGACAAAGGAAAGGGACTTTGAGCTTCTAGGAGTGATGAACAATAGGAAGGCAAATTTAATATATAAGAAACTAATGGTAGATAAGGGCTAGTTAGTGAGGTTTGTTTGTGCAGATTTTTTCTCAGTACCATCTCATCTTTGGTAATAATAATAAGGTTATTATCCTTTTCCTGGTATGGGAAGTAACTGGGGTACAGGGAATTCCTCTCTTTCACAAGAAGAATTTATTGTCTGTTTTCAGGCAGATAGGAAGAGAGCAGAAAGCTCTCCTAAGTTGCCTTCAGCTCAAAATAATCTTTCCACGAGAGTAGCACATTTTGGGATGGCATATTCTGATCTACAACACCAAAGAAAAACTGCTACTATCTATTTTTTGCATAAAGACGGTCACTGACTTTTGTTATCCATAAATAAAATTCACAGATAAATGAATCTTATTTATTTTCTAACCCTGATATGCTACAGTTTACATGCTTACCCCACCCATATTTTCATCTCATTAACTGATACATAAGCTGCTTTCTCCACACAATTTGTCATCATTCCAAAACCATTTTTTTTCAAATTTATTCCATGTGCATGACCGTGTCCCTTTGCCTAACATATCCGTCTTTTCTCCTGTGAAATTTCAAGTTTTATTCTTCCATTGTTCCATTTGTGACCTAATCTGTGAAGCCTTTCTTATCTTTTCCAGGTAAAGGATCACTCTCTTCTTACTTCCTCAGTTGCCCCTTTGCCTTTGAGCTCTATAATATATTCTTTTTTTTTTTTTTTTGGAGACAGGGTCTCACTCTGTTACCCAGGCTGGAATGCAGTGGCCCAATTAAGGCCCATTGCAGCCTTGACCTCCCAGGCTCAAGTGATCCTCCCACCTCAGCCTCCCAAAGTGCTGGGATTGCAGGCATGAGCCACCATACCCAGCCTATTTCTGTTAAAAGTCCATTTCCCCTGTTGGCCTATGGTCTTAAGATCAGACATCATGTCTTATTCTCCTTTGAAATTCCAGGACCCAGCACAATTATCTGGCATGTGATATCTACCCTAATGGACGGATAATGATGGATGAATAAAATGGCATGAAATTAATAAACTTCATGCCAAAGTCACTATTGTATAATGAAATGATTGTGATGATTGAAAGTTATTCTCTCTGTGAATCAATTGGAGCATTTCTTTATGTTTTAGTCAGGGTTCTCCAAAGGGACAGAAGTAATAGGACATGTATAGTTAGATCTATGAAAGGGTTTTTATTTGGGGTATTAGCTCACATGATTATGGAGGGTGAGACGTCCCATGATGCCAGGGAGGCCGGTAGCATGGCAGAATCTTAGGCTAGAGGCCTGAGAATTTGAGGGCCCATTGATGCAAGTCCCAGAGTCCAAAAGCTGGAGAATCTGGATTTCTGATGGCCAAGGCCAGGAGAAGAGTGTCCCAGCTCCAGGAGAGAGAAAGCAAATTCACCTTTCTGCTCCCTTTTTGTCCTGTCCAGGCCCCCAGCTGATTGGATGGTGCCTATCCACATTGAGAGCTGAACTTCCCCACTCAGTCAACCGACTCACACACCAGTCTCTTCTGGAAACACCCTCACAGACTTACCCAGAAGTAGTGCTTTGCCAGCTCTCTAAGTATCCCTTTACCCAGTCAAGCTGAAACCTAAAATTACCCATCACACTTACCTTGGACATCAGGAGTAGCTTTCTGGAGAAGCTTCTGTCAAAGCCAGTTTCTAATGGCTGAGTTAGCCAGGGACTTATAAAGGCCCTTTATAATGCAAACTTGACCATTTAGTGGAGTTGCTTTTGATGTTACCAGTACCATCTAATGTCCAAATCCAATAACATATTATTACTAAACAGTCTTCATTTCTTCATGATTTTTGACAATTTTGGCTTGCTTCTCTTTCTTAAACTCTTCTTTTAGCCTCCATAATAGTCTTCTGTTTTGCTTCCTGCCCCTTTGTTCATTTTGGGCTCCTTTGCTTGCCTTCCTTGAACAACTAAGCCAGAAGCAATTTTCCCTCACTTAAAGATCACTTATAAGATACATACTTTATGCCAGGCACTTATGTATGTGTCTGTTTGATCATAAAAACGGTTCTGTTAGCTCAGTTTTATTAGCATTGTTTTATAGTTAAGGAAACTGAGATTCAGAGAGGTCAAGTAACTTGCCCATAATGACAAGTTCAGAAGCGTTAGAGCTTTGAATTGAAATCTTTCGGACTCCAAAAACGTTTAATCTACTCTGTCACTCTGTCTATGTTTTGTCCGCCTGTTAATTTGACTTTAGGAATACAGATTGTCATATATAATTCTGGTCCATTTCCTCCTGAAAACCAGTTACTGGCATGTCCATGAATATAGAAAACTGTAAAATTGTTTTTTCTGTAAGAGAAGCCTACAGACCTCTCTTAGGTGATGAAGAGGCTTAGAATTGAATATCAAATTTGGCTTGCCACTTAAAACAGAATGGAGTCTCAAGTTGCAAGTAGGGTTGTTTGTTAAACCTGAAACACAAAACAAGATAAAGGGAGGATATAGCCACCAAATAGAAAACTTTTGACTCTGTACATTTTGAGAAAGCCCCGAAGATGTATTTGATCTATTATACAATTCAGGTTTACATTAATGATGGTAATTTACCTAGAAAGATTTCACACCTGATAATAGTTGACTCCTTAGGGAGATGAGAGACACTCAGTTTTCCCCTACTCTTTTGTACTATGTGAATTTTTACCACATGTGTATATTATCTATTCAAGTTAACCAATAAATATATTTTTCTAAATAAGAGAAAGGTATCTAGGTAGTCCTTAAGGAATCCATTATTTATTATCCCCATTTTTAATCCAACCATCTTGCTAAACTCTCTTATTAATTTAAATTATTCATTTCTATGTTCCTTGGATTTTTTATGCACACAATTAATTCATCCACAGATAATTAAAGTTTAATGTCTGCTTTTCCAGTACTTATACCTTTATATCTTTATTCATTTGCCTTATTTTGATGGCCAGAACATCTAATGTAATGTTAAATAAAAGTAATGGTATCTGGCATCATTGACTTGTTCCTCACCAAAGGGAAAGCTTTTAAAGATGTTGTCATTAAGTATGTCTGCACTAAGAGTTTTGTAGATACATACCCTTACAAAGAAGTTTCCTTCAGTTCTCAATGTGCTGAGAGTTCTTACCATAAATGAATGCTAAAGTATATTACTGCTTTTTTGTACCTATTTGACATGATGTAATATTTTTCTTTCAAATATTGATCTAGTAGGTGAAATTGGTTTTTTTTTTTGGTTTTTGTTTTTGTTTTTGTTTTTGTTTTACCTAATATTAAACCAACCTTACATTCGCTGGAATAAGCCCAACTTGGTCAAGATTTATTCTCCTTCTATGTTGTTAAAATCAACTTGCTACTATTTTGTTTAGGATTTTTTCACTTGTCTTTATGAATAACATTGGCCTGTAATCTTTTCCTTTTTTGCATTGTCCATGTCAGGTTTTGATTTCATGGGTATATTAACTTCATAAAGCAAATTAAGGAGTTCTTTCCTCCTTTGATGTGGAAAAATTTGTGTAATACGGAATTACTTCTTTCTTGAATATTGACTGAACTTGTAGATGAAGTCATGTAAGCCTGAGGTAGAAATATTTTTGACTATTGATTTATGAATTTAATACCTGTAGGATGATTCTTGCTTTCTATGTCTTCTTGATTAGTTGGGTAAGTTTTTATAGGAATTTTTCCACTTGGCTTAAATATTAAAATTTATTAACATAAGGTCTTTTCAGTTTCTTTTTTCTATAAAATTATTTATTCTTATTCTGAGGGAAGTCATCAATTTAACGTAATGCTTAACATTTGGAGAAATAAATTTTAAAAAAGGGTTATATTCTGATTTTGTTTAATAGTTTTCTGGTTAATAAAAGGAGGAGAAATGTAGGGTGGAAACGTTTATCATAGTAAATAGCAAGGTTTATGTATAAAGCCATCTTTATATTGAATGAGGAGAGAGGAATGACAAAAATATTTACCTTTTTCATAATTCAGTGCTTTATTTTGGGGGAAAATATTTAGCTTCATAGCTGAAATGGCTTTGATATTATACTGAATGGTTACAGAGATCTCCTAAATATAGTAGTGATAAGGAGTTTATATATTATGTTGGGAAATCAGAAAATATTTAAATCATGAATAATGACTTTTAATTGTTAAAGACCAATATTGAATTTAAAGTTAACTTACAAAATACGTATTTGTTCTTATGTGTTCCCAGCTTTTTAAAATTGATATTATTGAAATATAATTTACGTAAATATAAACTACATACATTTTAAGAGTATTCAGTGAATTTTTACAAGTATATACATCAATATAACTACTACCTTAATTCAGTTATAACAACATTTTCATCACCCAAAAAGTTACCTGCGTCACTTTGTAATCAGTCCCCTCCCTTCTCCACTATAAGCTACTACTAATCCACTTTATGTCATCATAAGTTAAGTTTTGCTTATTCTAGAATTTCGTATAACAGGAATGATACAGTATGTAATTTTTTGCACCTGGCTTCTTTTATTTAGCATGATATTTTGAAATGCTTCTGTTATTGCCTATATCTGTAGTTCCTTCTTATTAGTAATCCATTTTATAACTATGCAACAAATTTTGTATCTATTCACCAATCTTTAATATTGCACTTGTTTCCAGTTTTGAACTATTTTTAATAAAGCTGCTGTAAACATTCATAAATAAGTGTTTATGTGACTATATACCATCATTTCTTTTGGATAAATACCTAGTAGTGGAATTATGAGATTGCAGAGTAGGTGTGAGTTTAGCCTTATAAGAAACTGTCAAACCTTTTCCCATAGTTGTATTACATTCATTTGTCACTTAACAATGGGGATACGTTTTGAGAAATGCCATTAGGTGATTTGATTTCATCATTGCACAAACATCATAGAGTGTACTTCCCAAACCTGGATGGTATAGCCTACTATATACCTTAGCTATGTAGTATAGCCTGTTGCTCCTAGGCTACAAATTTGTACAGCATGTTACTACACTGAATAGTGTAGGCAGTTGTAACACAATGGGATTTGTGTATCTAAACACAGAAAAGCTACAGTAAAAATACAATATAAAAGGTAAAAAATGGTACACTGCCTAGGGCATTACCATGAATGGAGCTTGGCGGAATAGAAGCTGCTCTCGGTCAGTCAGGGAGTGAGTGGTGAGTGAACATGAAGGCCCAGACATTATTGTAGACTTTATCAACACTGTATACTTAAGCTACACTAATTTATTTTAAAATGTTTTCTTTCTTCAATAATAAATTAACCATAGCTTACTGTAACTTTTTACTTTATAATTTTAGTTTTTTTCACTTTTTGACTCTTTTGTAATAACTTTTAGCTTAAAACACAAACACATTGTATAGCTGTACAGATTTTTCCTTATTCTGTAAGCTTTCTTTCATTTTTAAATGTATTTATTTATTTTTACTTTTTAAACATTTTTTGTTAAGCTCGTCAACATCACTGTCTGCTACATCTTGTCCCATTGGAATGTCTTCAGGGACAATAACACACATAGAGCTGTCATCTCCTATGGTAACAATGCTTTCTTCTGGAATATCTCCTGAAGGACCTGTCTGAGCCTGTTTTACAGTAACTTTTTTTGTTAATAAGTAGAAGGAGTACAATCTAAATTAATGATTAAGAAGTATACTACAATAATCTCATTGGACCACCATCATATATGTGACCCATTGTTGACCAAAATGTCGTTGTGCAGTGCATGACTATATTTTGCACTCCTGCCAGCATCCTAAAATCATTCCATTTGTTACATATTTTTGCCAACACTTGATATTGTCACTTTAAGAAGAAGATTTAGTTGTTCTAGTAAGTGTGGATGGTATTTTAAAATTTTTGATGAAGTCCAATTTATCAGGGTTTTTTTTTCCTTTGTTGTACATGTTTTTTGCATCCTAAGAAATAGTTGCCAACCCAAAGATTTTCTCTGATTTTTTTCTTGAAGTTTTATTGTTTCAGCTTTTACATTTGTGTCTTAGATCTATTTAGAATTAATTTTTGGAATGGTATGATAGAAGGATTGAAGTTCACTTTTTTCCGTATATACAGTTGTTTTAGCACACATATGGTTGTTTCACATACCTGCAGTTGTTTCAACAGCATTTGTAAAAATTACTCTATTTTTTTTTTTTAACTTGCCAAGTTGTTTTGAAATTCAGTTGATTATGGATGGATCTGTTTCTGGAATTTCTTTTCTGTTCCTTTGATTTATATGTCTATCCTAATAATACTACACTGTATTGATTCCTAATGCTTCTATTAACAGTAGAACTTCAAATCATGTTGTGTAAGTCCCTAGTTTTATTTTTTCTCTTTCAAAATTATTTTAACTATTATAATGTCTTTGCTTTTTCATTTAAATTTTTGAATCACTTTGCCAGTTTCTACTAGAAAAGTTTATATGATTTTAATTGGAATTGCATTGAGCCTATAGATAATGTAAGAAGAATTGGCATTGTAACAATATTGAGTCTCTAGTCTGTGAACATGGTATAACTGTCAATTTATTTAGGTATTCTTTAACATCTCTAAGCATTGTTTGGTAATTTTTAATGTGTAGGCCGTGTGTGTGTGTGTGTGTGTGTGTGTGTGTACGGTTTGTCTCTAAATGATTCATACCTTTATGGTACTATAAATGGTATTTTTTTAAGTCTATTTGCTTATCATTTATTTTTAGTTTATGGTATAATTGACTTTGGTGTAATTGACTTTGTGTCTGACAATCTCGCTAAAGACAATTTATTTATTCTAGTAGCTTATTTTTAAGGTACATTAGGATTTTCCACATAGGCCATCATCTCTTTTGCAAATAAAGACAGTTTTCTTTTTTCAGATCCATATGCTTTTTCCTTTTCTTGACTGTCGCACTGGGTTGTACCTCTAATACAGTGTTGAATAGAAATGGTGAGAGAAAGCATGTTCACCTTGCCCAGTCTGAGAGAGAAAGGGTTCGGTATTTCACCACCAAGTATGATGTTAGTTGTAAGTTTTTCATAGGTATTCCTTATCACCTTGAAGAAGTTCCTTTCTGTTCTCAGTTTGCTGAAGGGATGATGAATGCTCTCAAGTGCATTTTCTGTGTGTTGTGATTACATTACTTTTCTTTGTTTTTTTTTTTTTTTTTTTTTTTTGAGACAGGGTCTCACTCCTGTCACCCAGGTGAGAGTACAGTGACACAATCACAGCTCACTACAGCCTTCACTTCCCAGGCTCAGGTGATCCTCCCACCTCAACCTCCTGGGTAGCTGGGACTACAGGTGCACACTACCACACCCAGCTAATTTTTTGTGTTTTTGATAGAGAGGGTTTTGCCATATTGCCCAGGCTGGTCTCACACTCCTGAACTCAAGCAGTCCACCTGCCTCAGCTTCCCAGAGTGCTATCACAGGCATGAGCCACCCTACCTGGCCTCTTCTATTCTCTTTACATAGTGAATTATATATATATATTTTTTTTAATGTTGAAAACCAATTTTAATATCTGGATGAATTCCATTTAGACATGATGCATTATTCTTTTTGTATATGACTGAATTATCTTTACTTGTATTTTGTTAAGGTTTTTTACATCTGTTTATAAAAGTAGTTGGTAATTTTATTTGTCTTTATAATGTCTTTCTCTGGTTTTGTTTGATTTACAAGGTGAGTTTGGAAATGTTCCTTAGTCTTCAGTTTTAACAACTTTTTCTTTCTTCTGTCATAATTGGGAATTTGTATCTTTCATAGAATTTGTTCATTTCATTACCTGTCAGTTTTATTGACATACAATTGTTCATAATGTTTATTTTCTAATTATTCTTTTAATATCTGTAGAATATCTAGTGATATCCCCTAATTTGTTATTGATATTGTTAACTTATTTTCTTTTTGTTAAGGCATATCAATTTTATTGATTTTTTTCAATGAATTAGCTTTTCATTTGAATACTTTTTTATCTTTTTCTGGTTTTATTTTGATTTCTGCCCTTCATGACTGTCGTTCTTGTACTTATGTCATGTGTAACTTGCTCTTTTCCTAGCTTCTTAAGGTGCAAGTTACTATATCATTAATGTTCAACCTTCCTGCTTTACTAATAAGTATTGGAAGCTGTAACTTTCTAGGCATTGTTTTAGGTGTGTTACACAAATTTTGATGTGTTGCCTTTTTATTATCTTTTAGTCCACAATGGTTTCTCATTTCCAACCCTGGGTTATTTGGGAGTATATTTTTAAATTTGCAAATACTTGTGGATTTTTCCAGATTTATTTTTGTTATTCTTTTGTACTTTAGTTCTGTTTCTTCAGAGAACATACCTGTATGATTTTAGCCCTTTAAATTTACTGTGATTTGTTTTATGGTCTGACACATCTTTCTTGCGGACTAGTACACATGCATTTGAAAAGAATGTGTATTCTGTCATTTAAATAAAACTTTCTGTAAATGTCAGTTAGTTCAGTTTGGTTTTTATGCTATTTGTTTAAGTCTTTTATATGGTTATGAATTTTCTCTCTACTTAGTCTTTGAATTATTGAAAGGTGACTGTTAAAAGTTCCAAACATGAGTCAATTTATTCTATTTAGTTTTGTCAGTTTTGGCTTTGTTTTAGATATATATGTGTATATAGGATTTTTTTATATAAATTGACCCGTATTTAATTATGAAATACCTGTTTTTATCGCTGATCAAATTTCTTGTCCTGAAGTCTACTTTTTCTGATATAGCCATTCCAGCTTTCTTATGATTAATGTTTGCATGGTGTATCTTATCTGTATTTTTATGTTTAAAGTGTTTCCTTTTTTTATTTTTTTAAGACAGGGTCTCACTTTGTTGCCCAAGCTGATCTCAAACCCCTAGTCTGAAACAGTCCTCCCACCTCAGCCTCCCAAAGTGCTGTATTACAGGCATGAGCCACTGCGCCCAGCCTAAAGTGTATTTCTTAGGGACGGCATAAGAGTTGAATCTTGCTGTTTTATCCAGTCTTATAATCTCTGCCTTTTAATTATAATATTTAGACCACTTACACTTAATTATCAATACAGTTTTATGTCTGTCATATTTTTTGTCTTCTCTAAGTTCCTATGTTCCTCATTTCCTTTCTTTTTTTTTGAGTATTTTTATAATATTTTATCTCCTTTACTAGTTTATTAGGTATATACTGTTTCTTGTATTTTTTAATGGTTTCTCTAAAGTTTATAATATGTTTAACTTTTTACAGTCTGTCTTCAGATTATATCATACCACTTTATAATGGAAGAATCTTATAACATTATACTTCTGTTTTCCCCTTTTATTATTTGTGCTTTTGTTGTCATGTATATTTACTTGTGTTTGTGTTATAATCACCTTAAAGAACTGTTATTATTTTTCCTTAAAATAGGAAATTATCTTTTAAAGAAACTTAAAAACAAGAAATCAAATATCTTTTATATTTATCTACGTAGTCACCATTTCTCACAATATTCATCCCTTATTTATTTATTTATTTATTGAGACAGAGTCTTGCTTTGTTTCCCAAGCTGGAGTGCAGTGGTGCAACCATAGCTCACTGCAGCCTCAAACTCCTGGGCTCAAGAGATCCTCCCCCTTCAGCTTCCCGAGCAGCTGGGACTAGAGGCATGCATGCATTACCATGCCTGGTTAATGTTTTTTTTTTTAATTTTTAGTAGCAACAAGGTCTTACTGTGTTGCCCAGACTGGTCTCAAACTCCTGAGCTCAGATGATCCTTCTACCTCAGCCTCCCAAAGTGCTGGCATTGCAGGTGTGAGCTACCATGCCCACCTTATCCCTTTTTTAGATCAGAGTTTTCATGTAGTATAATATTCCTTCAGCCTGAAGAACTTCCTTTAACAATTTCTTACAGCACAGGTCTGTTTGTGAAAAATTATCTCAGCTTTATTTTATCTGAAAATGTCTTTATTTTGACTTTAATTTTGTGTATCTCTCAGTGGATGGCTTTCTTGTTTCTCAACCTTTTTTTTTTTTTTTTTTTTTTTTTTTTTGAGATGAAGTCTCGCTCTTGTCGCCCAGGATGGAGTGCAATGGCTCCATCTTGGCTCACTGCAACCTCCGCCTCGCAGGTTCAAGTGATTCTCCTGCCTCAGCCTCCGGAGTAGCTGGGATTACAGGCGCCTGCCACCACGCCCAGCTAATTTTTGTATTTTTAGTAGAGATGGGGTTTCACCATGTTGGCCAGGCTGCTTTCGAACTCCTGACCTCAGGCGATCCGCCTGCCACGGCCTCCCAAAGTGCTGGGATTACAGGCGTGAGCCACTGCGCCTGGCCTCTTGTTTATCATCTTAAAGATGCTGTCCTGTTGTCTTCTGGCTTGCATTCTTGCTGATGGGAAATTGGTGATCTTTCTCTTTATGTAATGTGTCTTTGTTTCTTTGGCATTTCTACAGATTTTCTGTTTCTTGTCTTCAGCAGTGTAACTGTGGTGTGCCTTGATGTGGTGGTGTGCTTCTTTCTGCCTAGAAATTGTTAAGCTTCTTAGATTTGTGGATTTATAGTTTACAAATTTGAAACATTTTAGTCTTATGTTTTCATATATTTTTTTCTCTTCCTTCTTTGGGACTTATACATTTATTAGGTTCCATATTGTCCAATAGGTCACTAAGATGCTAATCTCTTTTTCCCCTCATGCTTTTTTCCTGTCTGCTTCAGTTGTAATTTTGGAGGTGTTACCAAATTTTTTGATGTTTTATTCTTCACTTGTCTCATCTGCTGTTATGTCCATCTCCTTACCTGCTTGTGGTCCAGAAATTGCCTCTCAGTAGAAAGCCAGGGTGATTATAGGACTCAGTTCATTTGTTTCTTTTCTCTCAAAGATCACAGTTCTGTACTGCCTGTGATCCAGTGGTATCTTACATATTTTTTTCAGTTTTCTAGTTGTATATGGTAGGAAAACAAATTTAGTCTGTTTACTCTGTTATGGCCAAAAATGGAAGTTTTTTCTTTTTATATATTCACGTATCTTATATTTAAATACATTGTATATACTTACACCTATACTAAAATTAACTTATATTTAAAATCAGTTACATCTATCTCTATGAATAAATCCACCAGTTGCTAAGTGAAAAACTGTTAATTTCTCAATTTGTCAGGATTTAATTTAATTTAATTTATTTATTTATTTATTTTCGAGATGGAGTTTTGCTCTTGTTGGCCAGGCTGTAGTGCAGTGGCACGATCTTGGCTCACCATAGCCTCCACCTCCTGGGTTCAGGCGATTCTCCTGCCTCAGCCTCCCAAGTAGCTGGGATTACAGGCATGCGCCACCACGCCTGGCTAATATTTTTGTATTTTTAGTAGAGACGGGTTGTCTCTATGTTGGTCAGGCTGGTCTCAAACTCTCGACCTCAGGTGATCCACCTGCCTTCGCCTCCCAAAGTGCTGGGATTACAGGCGTGACCCACAGCGCCATCCAGAATTTTAATGTATTGTCTCTAATGACCCTTTTTAAGCAAGCCAATAAAGATAAAACTATTTTAGTAGATGCAGGTTTTCTTCACTAGCCTACGTGTGCTACTAAAAATGCCATTTTGTTTTGGTATAAGTTAGTGTAGTATCACTGACTTAAGCAAGTTGGTGCATGTTTATATGTCTTCTGTTTTTATAAAAGACTTGCTAATTTTTCTGTTGTCTTTTCTTAGTCTCTTCGTAGTCAAAAAAAATATTGGATATTTTATTAGCTTAGCCTTGAGGAGAGTTCTGCAGTAAAACTGCTGGTTTCCAAAAAAGAGGGAGAAAATAATAAGAATTACTGACTGGCAGTTTTATTTTATTTAGCAAGTAAAAAATAACCTGTTGAGCTAGAACTTATTTATAGTAGGCTCTAGCAGACCACAGCTACAACTAGGAATTACCAGTCATCCAAAATGCAGTCAAGAATCATTAAAAACTTACATTAATAACCTTGTACGTACCACTTCCAGATCTCTATGCTAGAAGTAAAATATCTGGTTTTATTTTTCTGTTGCGTGCAAAAAAAAATAATTTATCTTAAGCCAATATCTGGCTATCTGATAGTTTAATTCTAAATAACTTTTCTGTAATCATATTACCTTTGGGGAGAGGGGATGTACTGAGATATGAAGCCATTATTTTTCTTTCATTAAATTTCAGTCCTAAAAGACCATTCAAACTGGCATTCAATTCATATGTTGACTTTTTTTTTATTTTAACACATAAAGTATTTATCTGTTTCTGCGGGAAATAGTGTTAAGAGTTAACCCTCAGATGGCATCTAATATGACATCATATATTAATGCCATAGTAATCCTGAGGTTATAATAAGACAGTGTTTATTCGTGTTGGTTAGTTATCAGATGTCCTCTTTCTTGGGTTTAGAGTGGTAATTGTACATATTTTAAACTCCTCTTGTGTGGTAATCCAACTAGATTATCTTATTTATATTGGGCCTAATTTTTCATACTCTAAGATAATATACTACAGTTTTCCTAGTTTTCCTCCCATCAGAAGTGAGAAGTTTTAATTATGTAATTTATAATCCCTGTAACTGCCAGAAGTAGACTCCCTGCTTATCCCCAAGTGAATCCTCATCTTCACCAGGTCTCTGCATTCCTTCTCTATATTAAAAGGTGACTAGGCCCAAAATGGCAGAAAGAGATGGAGCTTTCGGCTTTAAATTTTTCATTGTCTTGTCATTATTTGTTCTCATAGCAAAGGGAGCAAGCAGTTCATGATGGCTGCAGCATTTAGTGGTGGTGGCTCTTGGCAGTAGCTTTCTTGCAGACCAGAGCCTTTTCCCCTCCTCGAATGGCAACTAGGTTGATCAGTGAGATTTTCAACTGCTTTTCTGGATGATGTTTACAGGAGAATTATTTCTGGGTCACCAGTGGCAGTTCTGATACCATACAACTTGTTTAAAATTCCTGCTAGAAAGAAATCCATATTGCACCACACGGTGCCTCTTTCTGCTGTTTTCTGAGGCCAGCATAGAAATGCTGTCTCTTGACCAACTCAGGGTAAGTTATTATATTCCTAAAGGACATCCAAAACCTACTCCAACCACTTTCTACATTCAGGTCACTAAAAGAGTAAATAAATCCCAAATTTATCTTCCTTTCCCCTCACCCCAACCCCCCCACCCCCGAATATGGAAGTACTGATTCTGTATACCTCAAGTCCCAGAAATAGCCCATAATATTCCAAAGTTGATGTTTAAATTAATTCTAATAGTGAGTATTGTATTACCCATGTTCCTTATTTATTTATTTATTTTTTTTTTTTTTGAGACAGAGCCTTGCTGGAGTCTCTCCAGCCAGGCTGGAGTGCAGTGGTGCAATCTTGGCTCACTGCAACCTCTGCCTCCCAGGTTCAAGCAATTCCCCTGCCTCAACCTCCTGCCTAGCTGGGGCTACAGGCACACGCCACCACGCCAAGCTAATTTTTTGTATTTTAGTAGAGACAGGGTTTCACCATACTTGCCAGGATGGTCTCTATCTTCCGACCTCATGATCTGCCCACCTCTGCCTCCCAAAGTACTGGGATTACAGGCATGAGCCACTGTACCCAGCCCCCATGTTACTATTTTTAAGAACATGTGCTAATTTAAGGAAAATCCTCAGCTAGGAAAAGATCAACAATTCCCATGCCCACATGTCTTTATTTCTTCTTGATACACCTATAATCTTCGATGCTACTGACTAATTCCAAGGAGTATTCTGATTCCATTAAAAATTCTGGAATAGTGGAAGACATTATTATTTTCTTGTATGCCGTTAGTAACAAGATGCACATTTTTGAAGAGCAGCTTTATTAGAAATGAAAGAGAGAATTTAAAAATGGAAATGTATGAGTTTGTAAAGGCAACTTGCATATGTCAAAGAAACTAAAGTTTAACTCAGCTTAGCTGAAGTAACTTTTCTAACATGCAAGCCAAGAGTTTTCTTTCTTCTTATTATTGCTTTGTCATGAAGCCTGAAGGATATTTAGGTAGATCCCATCCTTCATTCAAATTAGACCACTTTATCTGTTTCTCATAGCTGTTATTTGGACTTCATTTTTCTCTCTGACACCTGGCCTGACCTCTATGGCATTTTAAGTCTGTTTACCTCCTCTTAGCTGCCTACCATGGAAAGCAAAAGACTCCAACACATCCAAGTTCCAGAGTCCTAGTAGATGCCCAGTTTCCTACAGGAGGCATGTCTCCATTCTTCCTTCTTTCTGAGATTCTCTCTAGTAAACTCAGTCATGTCCATTTCTTTTCCCACTCTTCCTACTTTCCAGAGAAATGTTTTTTCCTTGGCTTAGAATAGAAAAATACTTCACCACATATATTCTCATCCAAGTAATCACCAAGGTTATTAAAAATGTATGTGCTGAAAGAATAATTAAAAAGAAAGATAGTCCTTTTTCCCAAATGAATATTCACGTTTTCTTGTTTTCCTAATACCAAATGTCCATCCATAGATATTTGTGCCAAGGATGTTGGCAGGTTTTACATCAATTACTGGTATTTTATGAGAGAAAATGAATGAAGAAGGAGTGTTCTGGGGAAGCAATTATTCACTTTGTTTTTCTCAGCTTACTCTTTTTTTCATTTTATTTCAGTCTTTGTTTCTTTTGGCTTTTCTTCCATTGACAATCTTTTTCCCTTTTATTTTTGTTTACATTCAAAAGTGTCCTACCTGCTTCTAACTTTATTCTTTTAATTAAAACTTACACTTCAAAATATGGGGTCTTATGTTTAAAATATAGTTAAAAACATGTTAAAATTGTCTCTTCGGCTGGGCACGGTGGCTCACGCCTGTAATCCCAGCACTTTGGGAGGCCGAGGTGGGCAGATCACCTGAGGTTGGGAGTTTGAGACCAGCCTGACCAACATGGAGAATCCCTGTCTCTACTAAAAATACAAAAATTACCTGGACTGGTGGCACATGCCTGTAATCCCAGCTACTTGGGACGCTGAGGCAGGACAATCGCTTGAACCCGGGAGGTGGAGGTTGTGGTGAGCCAAGATCGCACCATTGCACTCCAGCCTGGGCGACAGAGCAAGACTCCATCTCAAAAAAAAAAAAAAAATTGTATCTTCATATTAGATTCAATTGTCTTAGGAAGTGACGTGAAGAAAGAAGGATGAAGAGGAAATTATCTCTTGGATTGCTCTCCAGGAAATCCTTCTCTATACTTTAAAAGCTCTTGTTCTTTTCTAGGAGTCCAATGTGCTGATTGCTGCTAACAGTCAGGGTACAATTAAGGTAAGCTATTTACTATATCTCCATTTTAAACTCAGGCCCATTTTTAGACTGAAGCAGGATTATGGAAATACACCATTATACTGAGCCTTGGAGATCATCCCAAATCATGGGTCTGTGTCTCCTTACAAATGGCTTGATTTAAGGAAAAAGAATAGGTAGCTTGCATCTGTGGAGAAGATGATACTGCTTGTTGAGGTTGTATGGATGCTGGATGGATTAATAGATGGTCAGTTTGAAAAACAGATAAAGACTAGTGAACATTCACTGTGGGCTAAGCACAGTTTAGCTTCTGTTATGCCAGTACAACTATCCCACAGGGCTTTCAGTAGACAGAGCCCAAAATACAGCAGGAGATGCAAGATAAAGCAGAAGATGCTTAGACATTACCAGATTTAAACATATCTTGGTCTTATTTTATTCTCTTCCTCATGGTTCTCTTTCTTCTGTCCCCTAAGAAGTAGGTTTTTCCTCAGTTGTCAAAGGGGAAAAAAAAGTTATTTTAGTGTTCAGTTGAAAATTGATAGATGTGATTCAAGGAAGCCTAGCCATAAAAAAAAGAAAATTGATTGATGCATATATAGCACTTGTACATGATACATTGGATAAATAAATCCTAAGATATGCAGTGAACTTTCTAAACAAAACACCATTTTGGTGGAGTACGTGTTTCTGAGAGTACCTGTTTTTTCCACATATTCTCTGCTGATTTGGTAGAAATATTGAAAGTTTTTTAACATAACATGTGTATGTTTCTCCTGCCACTTAGCATTAATTTTGCCATAGCTTCCTTAGACTCATCATAAGTGGAGAATGATCCATCAACCAAGGCAGCAAATCCTTGCCTAAACATTATTCTACAGAGGTGAAATGAGCAAACTTAACGCAGAAGAACTGCACTAATTTACATGGTAGTCTCCTTTTTTAGGTAGCCAGTTTCTCTATTTGAAAAGCCTCTTTAGAGAACCACTGAGAGCTTAAATGAAAACAAGGTTTTTTTAACTGATCAGTGTTTGTTATGTTCTGGAAGCTTCAAGCAAGATGGTAGAAGGTCTTGGAATATCTGATTTAATTGGCTTTCTATAGTCTCTCAGTCTCTCTCTTACTCTCATGTCAAGTCATGAATTGAAAAGGTACACCTTACTCTTCAACAAGTTTATCCTTTGCACCAATTGGGATTGCCAACATAACCTACAAGAGCTCAAAACTGTATAGGTTCTCACAGGATCCCACTGACAAATCTAAGATTTTGTTCAGCATCATTGACCTCTTAAGTGGCCTAGTTACCTAATATAAAGACAAAAGCATTATGGAAGCACGTATATTAGTCAAGCCTTAGCCGAGCAGCAGGGGAAAGGTTACACGTTTAAATGTTTGCTACTTAGTGAGTGTTGTAGCGTCCATCTAATGTAATTCTTTTTGACAGTGTCCCATAACTATCCTCCTGTTCCGTGATCTTTCTTAGCCATTTGCTTCCTCTTAGTTTTAGCAGTATCACAACTGACTTTTTATGACAGTATACTACTTTAATTCTAAAAATACAAAGTATCTGGACACTAGATGATTGGCTAGAAATGGATGAAGCAGCAGGAAAGGGCAAGACTTTAGGTCCTGTACCTTGATCATTATAAACAGTGTTTATTGATGGAAGAAGAAAACAGATTAAAATCCTAAACAAGGATACTTAAAACTTTCATAAGAATGTGGAAAGATTCCAACATATTTTCCAAAAATGTTGTATTTGTGCTATGCATTAGCCAATTTATTTTTCCATGTGTTTTATGTAGTTTACCTTGAAGGCTCCCAAGTTAACTGTGGAGATAGCTAATCTGAAAGAGTTCGTGCAGCTGTTAAGCTGCAGGTCAAAAAGGATTAGTGTCCAATCCATTCAAATTCTTTGGCATTTTCCCAGTTGGGAAACATTTTTTAAATTTGCTTTTCTATTGGTAAATATAGTAAAGAGTCATTAAATTCCTTTTATATCTTAAATGATTTTATTAAATGGATCCTTTTTTCCCCCCAATTAGGTGCTAGAATTGGTATGAAGGGTTAACTCAAGTCAAATTGTACTTGATCCTGCTGAAATACATCTGCAGCTGACAATGAGAGAAGAAACAGAAAATGTCATGTGATGTCTCTCCCCAAAGTCATCATGGGTTTTGGATTTGTTTTGAATATTTTTTTCTTTTTTTCTTTTCCCTCCTTTATGACCTTTGGGACATTGGGAATACCCAGCCAACTCTCCACCATCAATGTAACTCCATGGACATTGCTGCTCTTGGTGGTGTGGATATCTAATTTTTGTGATAGGGAAACAAATTCTTTTGAATAAAAATAAATAACAAAAAAATAATAAAAGTTTATTGAGCCACAGCTAAGCTTGGAAAGTTTTTGTCAAATGCAGCAAGAGATAACTCTTTTTAAGAAGTAGCATATGTGAACTATAATGTAACAGTGAATAATTTGTAAAGTTCATATTTCCCAACCTCTTTGGGAATTACACATATCAATGTAAACAAATTATAAAGTACATAGATTTCTGCCAGTGAATTTACTGTTTACAGTAGATAGAAAGATTACTTTATAAAATTCTTTCTTCATTCTCTGACCAGATTTATATCATCAGCAAGTACCATGTTGTCCAGTCTCTCTGAATCTGGCTAAGGATCTAAAATTTTGATCTGTTGAGACCACATTTAAACAGAAAGAGAATGTTAGTCTCTGACAGCTAGCTCCGTCTTTGCCTTTGAAATGTTACATAAACATACCATAAGCCCTAAATGTATACCAAACCAACTAGTCCATTGCTTTTAGTACCATCCTAGGCTGAGTAATGTCTTGGAGCAGGAGTCAGCAAACTTTTTCTGTAAACTGCCGGATATATTTTAGGTTTTGCAAGTTATATGGTCAGTGTCACAACTATTCAGTTCGGCAAGTATAGCAGGAAAGCAGCCACAGACATATGTGAACAAATGTGCATGGCTGGGAAGTAGGCAGAGGGTCAGATTTGGCCCAAAGACTATAGTTCAATATCCCTTAACTTAGAGGAAAAGGATTTAAAGCCGTGTTATCCAAATTTCTAAGCCATATGGTCACTTAGATTATCTAGTTGGTTTTTATAAATTATTTTCAAATTGTAAAAGGAAAGAAGACCAGCAAGTCAAGCAAAAGTAATGTAAAGAGCTGCTTTAAAAGTTATAAACAAGGCCAGGCGTGGTGGCCCACACCTGTAATCCCAACACTTTGGGAGGCCGAGGCAGGCAGATCACGAGGTCAGGAGATCGAGACCATCCTGGCTAACACAGTGAAACCCTGTCTTTACTAAAAATACAAAAAAGAAATTAGCCAGGCATGGTGGCGGTGCCTGTAGTCCCAGCTACTCGGGAGGGTGAGGCAGGAGAATGGCGTGAACCTGGGAGGCAGAGCTTGCAGTGAGCCAAGATAATGCCACTGCACTCCAGCCTGGGCAACAGAGCAAGACTCTGTCTCAAAAAAAAAAAAAAAAAAAAAAGTTATAAACAGATTTATACACCACACATTTTATAAAAATAAACACTTGGAGAATAATAATATAGTAATAAACGGTTGAATAAAGGTAATGCACGATGAAGGTAATCAGAATATCCCAATGTATTCTTCCACTCAAGATTACTGAAACCTGTTACAGGTTCACATCTTCTTATCTGAAACACTTGGGGCCAAATGTATCATAGAACTTAGAAATTTTCAAGTATGGCCGGGTGCGGTGGCTCACGCCTGTTAATCCCAGTGCTTTGGAAGGCCGAGGCAGATGGATCACTTGAGGTCAGGAGTTTGAGACCAGCCTGGCCAACATGGTGAAACCCTATCTCTACTAAATATACAAAAATTAGCCAGGCATGGTGGCGGGCGCCTGTAATCCCAGCTACTTGGGAGGCTGAGATGGGAGAATCACTTGAGCCCAGGAAGCAGAGGTTTCAGTGAGCCAAGATTGCACCACTGTACTCCAGCCTGGGCAACAAAGACTATACAAGTATTACAAAACTAATAGAGTATATATATACTGAATATTATGTAACAACCTCTAACAGAGTCTAGAGCAGTAGTCCCTAATCAAACACATTAATACTTCTGTAGCAGAATGCATAAATGTTCACATTACATGGGGTTAATTAGCAGCCAAAAACAGTTTTCTATCAGTGCAAGGTCTGGTTTTACCACCAAACCAGTTCCTCAAAGTCAGGTGAATTTTTTTTTTTTTTTTTTTTTTTTAGTTTTTTTCATTTTCAGATCAAGAGCAGCGTATCTTGGTTCTGTGAGTTAAGACCTGATAAACTTTTAGACTCAATTCTGAGAGGAAAAGCTAGTGTCATTCAAAAATTACAGGTCACCAACCAGAACAATATTAGTTGAACATTGTTTCCAAGATGAATAAAGGACCTTTTGCAAAGATGCAGAAAGAATATTCATACGTAGAAAATCCTCCAAATACGAAGCAGAGAGTTAATGCCTCCTGAATGCATTTAATTAGAAGCATATTATTGTGCTTATTTTATTTGGTCTCACTTTTTTAATGTTTATTTCAAACTGTCTACATTGTGGGGCCATTTAATTTCTATATGTTTGTAAGGATACAATAAGGTACATTTAGTTATCAAAGGAATTTCGTTTTTAATTAAAGAAGGCAGTGCTTCATTTAAGTTTTTTTCTAATTTTTCTTGTAAATAGCATTTTTAAATTTGAGATCATCTCTGTGAGATGTCAAGATCAAACTAATATTACTGTTCCTTGCAAAAATAACATACTATTAAATAACTTAAAGGTAATATACATTTTAACACCAAAAAACTCCTCACTCAACAGTGTGGCTTGTCAAAATGTTCCAATTTAATCTTAAGTGGACTTGTAGGGGTTTCTCAGACATTAAGATAGAACACTTTTTTTCTTTTTTAAGTAGAGATGGGGGTCTCTCTCTGTTGCCCGGGCTGGTCTTGAACTCCTGTCCTCAAGCAGTCCTCCTGCCTCAGCCTCCCAAAGTGGTGGGATTACAGATGGAAACCACCATGCCAGCCCAAGCTTGAAGAATTTTTTTTTGAGACGGGTTCTCGCACTGTCACCTGGGCTGCAGTGCAGTGGTACAATCATAGCTCCCTGCTCATAAACTCCTTGGGACTCAAGCAGTCCTCCTACCTTACCCTTCCAAGTACCTGAGACCACAATTTATTTTTGTAGAGACAGGGTCTTGCTATGTTGCCTGTGCTGGTCTGCAACTCCTTGGCCTCCGTAAGTACTGTACTTGCACCCAGCCAAGATTGGAGAATTTTATACAGTTCTTATAAGAAGACTGAACTATTAAATATCAAAAAACTTATGGGACAGTGCTACAACTTCAGAAAGATTAGCCTGAACAATGAAGAGAGAAGTATAGGCTGAATTGAAAGAAGTGGAGGAGCCCAGTACGATGAGCCTTCTAGAACATAACTGAGAATTTGAATTTGGTCATAAAAGCATTAAAGGGAGGGGCTAAAGGGGATGGCATAATCTTGATATATGGTAAATGGATAGATGGGGGCAAGAGTGCAGTTAGGAAGGTGATCAGTCACAAGTTTATGGGGACTTGGAGTAAGATTGCAGCATTATCCAACCTTAAAGATTGTTTCAGCTGTAGAGTTCACCACAATCTTAATTCTTAATCTTGGAAGATTCTTAATTTTTAAAGTCATTGTCTTATAAGTTGTGAACAATAAAGAATGTAACAGCAAATTTATTTCTTCGGTGGTTATACAATCTTCAGCCAGCAGTAAGTCACTTGAGAAACTCATGACCAAAATGTTCATGAGCTATTTTGGGGGACCAGTTCTCTAAGTCAGCAGACCTAGAAACTCTCCAGCCCTGGTCCTAAATATAAGAGTAATTAGTCATTGCCTTTAATACAATTATGCAGATAAAACTGGGATTATTAGAAGTCTGCATACTTAGAAATGAAACATTAGGAGGTGCTACCTTAGATCTTGAGCCTATTATGTTACATGGCTAACATTAAAACTTTACCAACAGTAGAAATTTGTTGTTCCTCCCAGAGCAGTTAGCTAACAAATCCACATGTGGCTTCTGGTTAATGTATTAGGCACTTCTGGCCTGTTGGACTGAAGAGAAAATCATAGTGATATTCTAGACATATTTGTTGAGCTCCCCCTTTGTGCAGGGAACTATGTACTATGTACTAAGAATAGATATAAGATTTGATCCCTACCCTCAAGAAGCTTATTGTTCAGTGGGAGAAGCAGATAAGTATACTGGGTGTAAGTACCATGATACACAAAATCTTTAAGTGTATGCAGGAAAAACATAGAGTAGTGGGAGATTAAGAACTAGTAGAGGCAGTTTTCAGGATTTTTTTTTTTTGTGAGAATTAAGCTATAAGAGGCAAAGGAACATCTAAGCCCAATGGAAGCAAATTTTTAAACTATGAGTAGCTCCCATGGCCAAAACTGGAACAATTTGAACAACAAAATAAAGTAACATGGAATTATAACCCAAAGTATAAAATAAATATTTGAATCCATGCTGATATAAACAAATGATTGAATAAATAATATAGAGAAGAGACAAATTTTCCATGAAGAATTCCAAATAATTTATGTAGATAAAGAGATGGAGCATAAATTTCCACTCCAGTATGGTCTCTGCTTATTGACTTCCCTCCCAAAGAATACAATATGGAAGAGGAGAAAAAAAGAGTCAATTTAAAATTGAGAAACCTTACAAAGACTACTTTGGCCAAGTGATCAAGGTCAACATCCAAAGTGGTAAGTCATGTTGATAGTATATATTCCTGATAAGGTGCAATGAAAAATGGCATTTTAACTCTGATCTTTCTTCCAAAAATAACCACAGAACCCCAGCCTGAGAAAAACACCAGATGAATCCCTGTTGAGAGACAACCTACTCTAGCAGGGGTCTCCAACCCCCAGGCTGCAGACTGGTACCAGTCCGTGGCCTGTTAGGAACCAGGCCGAACAGCAGGAGGTGAGTGGTGGGTAAGCGAGCATCACCGCCTGAGCTCTGCCGCCTGTGAGATCAGTGGCGGCATTAGATTCTCATAGGAGCATAGTCCCTATTGTGAACTGCACATGCAAGGGATCTAGGTTGCATGCTTTTTATTAGTATCTAATGCCTGATGAACTGACATGGAAGGAACAGTTTCATTCCCAAACCACCACCCCACCTCTGATTGTTTCAGCTAATAGAGTTCTCCAGTTAATCTTGGAAGATTCTTAATTTTTAAAGTCATTATTGAGTTTCCATAGATGTCTGGTCTGTGGAAAAATTGTCTTCCACGAAACTGGTCCCTGGTGCTAAAAAGGCTGGGGACCCCTATACTATAGTACCTGATACTAAATACCACAGATTAGTACTTTAATACCTGATCAGTGCCCAAAACTGTCAAAAGTCATCAGAAACAAAGTCTGGGCATCTGTCATAGCCATGAAGAGCCTAAGTAGACTTTACTGTGCTATAACTGGATGGGATTTTAAAGCAGAAAAAGACATTACATAAAAACAAATCTGAATAAAGTATGGACTTCATGTGATATTATTGTATCCACATTGATTGATTGATTGTAACACACATAGCATACCAACATAAGATGTTAATAGAAGAAGTGGAGTGTGAAGTACATGGGAACTCTCCTACCTTTGCAATGTTTCTGTACATCTAAACCTTGTTCCAAAATTAAAAGTTTATCAAAAATGTTTTAAATTTTAAAGCATGAGGATTATTATACTCAAAGTGAAGACAAAGTAATGGGAGTGAAAGCTGGAGAAGTACAGATTGTAAATCAGTGATCTGTTCCAGTTGTCAACTTAAAATAGAGACAAAGAATAGGGAGTTTAGAGATTCACATTTCAATCCCAACTTTGTCATTAAGAAATTGTGTCGTTTTGAAGCAGATGGTAAACCTCTTCACTCTATATTTATCTATAAGATTATGCTGTACAAAGTCCATAGTCATTCTTGGTGATTTAGGCTCAGATACCTGAGTGCTGGTAGTTAGTTATTTCTTCTTTTTCCCAGAGATCATTAGAGCTTCTCAATATGAGAATCAAGAACTTTTTCCATTCATGTATGACTTTGATTTGTTACTTCAAAGAACAAATCACAAATTTGTTCATTTTTAGAGTCAAACTTCCTAGTGCCTAAATTCTGAAAGAGGTCTTAGGCTGGAAGTGGGTAGAATTTCTCATGAATTTTAAGTTCAAGTTCCCGAACATGGTAGTAGTTCACGTTAATTATTGTGTGAAATAATCACCTTTGGTAAACAGCTGAAAGAATCTTTTTTTTTTTTTTTGAGACAGAGTCTTACTCTGTTGCCCAAGCTGGAGTGCAGTGGTGCAGTCACAGCTCACTGCAGCCTCAACCTCCCTTGCTCAAGCAATCTTCCCTTCATAGCCTCCTGAGTAGCTGGGACTACTGGCACACACCGTCATGCCCAGCTAATTCTTTTAATTTTTTGTGGAGATGAGCTCTCCCTATATTGCCCAGGCTGGTCTCAAACTCCTCCCACCTTGGCCTCCCAAAGCGTTGGGATTACAGGCATGAGCCACCACACCTGGCCCTGAAAGAATGATTTATCCTAGAAAATTGTTTGTGTGAGCTTCATTGGAAAAGCAGCTTAATAATTCAGTTCACTCCCTTCTTTGGTACCTTAGCTAGTAGTTTGTAATGGGTATGAGCAGTTATTCCGAAGGAATGAGTAAAGTTGTTGAACCACTTGCATATGGTGGTTTCATTCCTTCAACAAAAATTTTAGTGGGCCAGGCATGGTGTCTCACCCCTGTGATACCAGTACTTCAGTAGGTCGAGACGGGCAGATTGTTTGAGCTCAGGAGTTTGAGACCAGCCTGGGCAACATGGCAGAACCCCATCTCCACAAAAAAATACAAAAAATTAGCTGGATGTGGTGGTGCACACCTGTAATCCTAGCTACTTCGAGGGGGCTGAGGTGGGAGGATGGCTTCAGCCTGGGAGGTGGAGGTTCAGTGAGCTGAGATCATACCACTGCACTTTAGCCTGGATAATAGAGTGAGACTGTCTTAAAAAAAAAAGTTAAAAAAAATTTTAATTAAAAAATAAATTTTAGGCCGGGCACAGCGACTCACACCTGTAATCCCAGCGCTTTGGGAGGCCGAGGCGGGCCAATCATGAGGTCGGGAGATCAAGACCATCCTGGCTAACATGGTGAAACCCCGTCTCTACTAAAAATACAAAAAAAATTAGCCGAGCATGGTGGCGGGCGCCTGTAGTCCCAGCTACTCAGGAGACTGAGACAGGAGAATGGAGTGAACCCAGGAGGCAGAGCTTGCAGGGAGCCAAGATAGCGCCACTGCAGTCCGGCCTGAAAGAGCGAGACTCCGTCTCAAAAAAAAAAGAAAAAAAAATCAATTTTAGTGCTTACTGTGTGGTAGTCTCTTTTCCAGGATAGGAGTCAGCAGATTTTTTCTGTAAATAGCTAGATAGTAAATATTTTAGGATTTGTGGGCCAGAAAGTCTCCATCACAACTACTTAACTCTGCTATTGTAGTATGTGAAAGCAGCCCTAGAGAAAATGTAAACAAATGAGTATGGCTGAGGATAGAGAGGAGAAAGTGGTTTTTTTATTCTCTCAATAACCAGTCAATTCTGCAGTGGACATTGGCTGGGTGTCCTCTAATTCAATTCAGTTAATATGCTATCTACCTGGAGATGTTACTGATGGAAGGTATCCGAGTTACTGGCAGTGAATTTGTACCGGGCTGCAACAACCTCAGTTATTGCCTCCTCAGAAGAAAGAATTTGACTAACGGGCATAAGGCAGGAAAAGAGACCTTGGCAAGTTTCAGAGCAGCAGTGGAAGTTTATTTAAAAAGTCTTTAGAACAGGAAAGCAAAGAAAGTACACTTGGAAGAGACCCAAGCAGGCACCAATATCAAGTGCCGTGTTTAACTTTGATTCTAGGGCTTTTAGGCTGGCCCCTTTCCCATGATTCTTCCCTTAGGTTGGCCTGCCCCCATGCAGTGTCCTTACCCTTGGGAGGTGAGCGTGCGCAGTGTGTTTGGGAAGTTGTACACATGCCTGAGGCTCTCTTCCTCTTTCCAGTGGTGTGCCCCCTGAAGGTCATACTCTGCCATTTTGTCTCAATACACATGCCTGGGAAGTTGCATCTCCCTGGTGTCTGCATTCAGTTAACACTTTAGTGCAACAGGTGTGGAACATCAACAAGTGAACCATCCCTGGCGCCCAGCTGCCAATTTATCACTTTTAGAGAGGCAATGTGATAATTGTTGAACCATCACCCAACATTCCTAGTGGGTGGGAGAATAGCCCTCTTCTGCTCCACTCATGCCTGTCTAACCACCTGTAACAAATACAGCATCAGATCCCACAGGTGAGGGCTCAGTGCGACAAGACTTCCCCCCTACCCACACCTCCAATGTCAGTTGCAAGCTCTGGGTGGTTTTACCTGTTCTTTTTACAAACTGTAAATCAGGGTTCCCATGAACCCTCCTTTGGGTTTGATTAATTTTCTAGAGCAGCTCACAGAACCTAGGGAAACACTTAAGATTACCATTTTATTAAAAGGGATATTTTGAAGGATACAAAGGAGCAGCCAAATGAAGGTCCGCATAGGATGAGGTCTGGAAAGGTCCTGAGCACCTGCACTTCCATCCCAGTAGAGCTGGAGTGTACCCCTCCTGTCCCATAGATGCATTCTGCTATCCAGAAGCTCCACAAACCCAATCTTTCAGATATTTTTATAGGAACTTCATTACCTAGACATGATTGATGAAATCATTAGTGATCAACTCAACCTTCAGTCCCTCTCCCATCCCCAGATGTCAGAATGGGTGGGGCTGAAAGTCCCAACTTTCTAATCATGCCTTGGTTTTTCCAGTGACCAGCCCCCATCCTGAAATTACCGTCCAGTCATTAGTCAACTCATTAGCATACAAAAAGATACAACACTTTGGAGATTCCAAGAGTATACCAGGAAAGGGGACAAAGACCAAATATGTATTTCACAATGTCACACTGCCAACAAAACCACTGAAGTGTGAGTTGTCATATGTCACAGAAATTTTTTTTCAAGCATTTAAAAATGTAAAAACATTTATCTCTCATGAGCCATATAAAAAAAATAAAAATCCACAAGCTGGATTTGGCTTGCAGGCCACAATTTGCTGACCCCTGTTCTAGGTGCTGACTAGACAGCAGTAGCAGGAGAAAGAAAAAAAAAAAAAAAAGATGAAAATCCAAACTTTGCTGAGCTTGCATTCATTCTAGTGGATAAAAGTACGTCCATAAAATGCCATTCTCTTTCCACAATGGTGTGGAGCACAGGAGCCTGGAAGGCCATTTTAGAAGGCATACCACCCAACTAAGAGGTTTTTTGTTGTTGGCTTGCATGCAATTTCCACAGGAGTGTACACAGCACTGTTATACCTTGGTATGTGTGCTTTCAGAGAACCAAGGAACACTTTTCCTGTTAAACCTCAGTAATGTTGGGCAGGGTGGTTTGTGCCTATAATCCCAGCACTTCGGGAAGCTGAGGTGGGAGGATGGCTTGAGCCCAAGAGTTTGAGACCAGCCTGAGCAACAAAGTGAGACCCTGTCTCTACATAAGATTTAAAAAAGAGAAAAAGGAGGGAAAAAAAAAAGCCTGGTGTGATGGTGCCTTCCTGTGGTCCCAGCTACTTGGGAGGTTGAGGTGGGAGGATCACTTGAGCCTGGGAGGTGAAGCTGCAGTGAGCCATGATCAGGCCACTGCACTCCAGCCTGGACAACAAAGTGAAACTCTGTCTCAAACAAACAAATAAATCAAGCTCAGGAGACAGAACTTTTAGAGTTTTTTTTTGTTTTTGTTTTTTAGACACAGTCTCATTCCATCGCCCCTGCTGGAGTGCAGTTGCACAGTATCCGCTCAGTGCAACTTCTGCCTCCCAGGTTCAGTGATTCTCATGCCTCCCAAGTAGCTGAGATTACAGGCATGACCCACCACGCCTACTAACTTTTGTATTTTTAGTAGAGACGGGATTTCACCATGTTGGTCAGGCTGATCTCTAACTCCTGACCTCATGAGAGTGATCTGTCCGTGTTGGCTTCTCTTTTCTTTTTCTTTTTCTTTTTCTTTTTTTTTTTTTTTTGAGACAGAGTCTCCCTCTGTCACACAGGCTGGAGTGTATTGGCATGATCTCAGCTCACTGCAACTTTCACCTCTTGGGTTCAAGCAATTCTCATGCCCCAGCCTCCCAAGTGGCTGGGATTACAGGCATGCACCACCACGCCCAGCTAATTTTTATATTTTTAGTAGAGATGGCGTTTCGCCATGGTAGGCAGACAGGTCTCAAACTCCTGGTCTCATGCAGTCTGCCTGCCTTGGACTCCCAGAGTGCTGGGATTATAGGCATGAGCCACTGCGCCTGGCCCAGTTCTATTAATCTATCTCTAACAAAGATAATTTAGGTCTGAGTTTGAGATTATTTTCATTGAATACTCTGAAAGATTTGTGCTTAAGATAGCCTGTTTAATGTGGGGAAACAGGATATTTTACAAGGCTGGCTTTTAATTTTTTCCCCTTTTCTTTCCCTTTTTCTCCCTCACCTTTCTGGTTATTTCACCCTGAGCTATTGAAATTTCTTTTCTGAATATAAGGCAGTTTCTCAGGCTTATAGCACTTGTATGGAGACTTGGAACCTGATTCTTTTTTGGAATGACCGAATCTTTTATAAGTATTCATATCTTATAGCTAATGTTTGTGCACTGGCTAATTTCGAGGGGTTAAATTTTGAAAGAATAAATTACTTTTCTGCTAAATTAGCTACTATTAACAGGTAGCCATTTTTTAAAATATTCTTAATGTTTAGAGACTAAACTTTAGTCCAGGGGTGTCCAGTCTTTTGGCTTACCTGGGCCACACTGGAAGAAGAATTGTCTTGGGCCACACATAAAATACACTAACACTAATGATAGCTGATGAACTTAAAAAAAAAATTGCAGAAAAATCTTAATGCTTTAAGAAAGTTTACAAATTTTTGTTGGGCCACATTCAAAGCTGTCCTGGGCTGCATGTGGCTTGCAGGTTATGGGATGGACAAGCTTGCTCTAGTCAGTGTTTACACTTTAGAAGTCCTCACTTTCCCTTCCCAAATTCCATTTGGTGAGTCCCAGGAGAGACTCTCATGAGCTCCACTCCATGGTTCCCATGGGAAAGGCAGCCTTCTATTTCTAGAAATGGAATGTGGTGCTCTGTGCTGTTGAATTGCAAAGCTTTGTGGAACAGTTTTAGTAATATATCTGGAAAGGCTTCTGGCACTCTTAGAAATTAAAAAGCACTCCATGAATATAGGGCAGCATTAGCATATGCATATTAAAATTTAGTCACTCCTCAGTTTTTTTATTTTTTATTATAGGGAACAAAGAAGTATAAAGTATAAAAATTACCAAAAAAAAAAAAAAAAAGGTCAAATGGCTATTCTGGAATTTTCTTTTTTTTCTTTTTTTAATTTTTGTTTAATTATACTCTAAATTCTGGGATACAGGTGCAAGATGTGCAGGTTTGTTACATAGGTATACACGGGCCATGGTTGTTTGCTACACCCATCAACCCGTCATCTACATTAGGTATTTCTCTGGAATTTTCAACAGATGTAGGGGCCAACAGGCATGGGGGTTATGGTGGCAAGACAGGGTTTGAGACTGGGAGAAGAGGAGGCCTGGCTAGCAAAGGTGGTCTTTCTCTGTAGATGAAACATCACAGGTAGCAGCTTTCAGAGACAATAGATGACAAATATTTCTTTCAGACCTTTAAATGTGTCAGACACTCAGCTGGGTGCTGGTGGCTCACGTCTGTAATCCCAGCACTTTGAGAGGCCGCAGGGAGTGGATCACGGGATCAGAAATTCGAGGCCAGCCTGGCCAACATGGTGAAACCTCGTCTCTACTAAAAATACAGAAACTATCTGGGCTTGGTGGCGGGCACCTGTAATCTCAGCTACTCTGGAGGCCGAGGCAGGAGAATCGTTTGAACCCCGGAGGCAGAGGTTGCAGTGAGCGAAGATCACACCATTGCACCCCAGCCTGGATGACAGGGTAAGACTCCATCTAAAAAAAAAAAAAAAAAAAAAAGGTGTCAGACTCTCAGTTCATCTTTTCTAGATCCAGACAAGGGAGGGCCTCAGAGAAAGCCTGCTGCATCAGTGCAGATTCTATACAGATGCAAATCTCCCCCACACAAGACAGCTTTGCAGGACTACTTCTGTTTCAAGTCCTCTGAACAACCATCTCAAAATAGGTCAAAGAAATATATTTTGGAAAAAAGATTTTTATTTCCTTTAGCACCACCCCCTACCCTGCCCTACCTTTTGAAATTTTTCTTTCAGAAAGTTTCTCATGTTCAGAACCAACTTGATCCCATTTGTCAATTTTGGCTTTTGTTGCCATTGCTTTTGGTGTTTTAGACATGAAGTCCTTGCCCACACCAAGCCAAAATTGACAAATGGGATCTCATTAAACTAAAGAGCTTCTGCACAGCAAAAGAAACTACCATCAGAGTGAACAGGCAACCTACAGAATGGGAGAAAATTTTTGCAACCTACTCATCTGACAAAGGGCTAATATCCAGAATCTACAATGAACTCAAACAAATTTACAAGAAAAGAACAAACAACCCCATCAAAAAGTGGGTGAAGGACGTGAACAGACACTTCTCAAAAGAAGACATTTATGCAGCCAAAAAACACATGAAAAAATGCTCATCATCACTGGCCATCAGAGAAATGCAAATCAAAACCACAGTGAGATACCATCTCACACCAGTTAGAATGGCCATCATTAAAAAGTCAGGAAACAACAGGTGCTGGAGAGGATGTGGAGAAATAGGAACACTTTTACACTGTTGGTGGAACTGTAAACTAGTTCAACCATTGTGGAAGTCAGTGTGGCGATTCCTCAGGGATCTAGAACTAGAAATATTTGACCCAGCCATCCCATTACTGGGTATATACCCAAAGGACTATAAATCATGCTGCTATAAAGACACATGCACACGTATGTTTATGGTGGCACTATTCACAATAGTAAAGAGTTGGAACCAACCCAAATGTCCAACAACGATAGACTGGATTAAGAAAATGTGGCACATATACACCATGGAATACTATGCAGCCATAAAAAATGATGAGTTCATGTCCTTTGTAGGGACATGGATGAAACTGGAAAACATCATTCTCAGTAAACTTATCACAAGGACAAAAAACCAAACACTGCATGTTCTCAATTACAGGTGGGAATTGAACAATGAGAACTCATGGACACAGGAAGGGGAACATCACACTCCGGGGACTGTTGTGGGGTGGGGGGAGGGGGGAGGGACAGCATTAGGAGATATAGCTAATGCTAAATGACGAGTTAATGGGTGCAGCAAACCAACATGGCACATGGATACATATGTAACAAACCTGCACATTGTGCACATATACCCTAAAACCTAAAGTATAATAATAAAAAATAAATAAATAAATAAAAATAAAAAGAACCAACTTGATAGCTTTAGAGAGATTTGTTTTAGAGGTTGGTAGATAAGAGATTGGAAGGGAGGTGAGAAACAAATTGGGATAAGCAGAAGAGAGCAAATTTAAATAGATCATCTCATATCTTCTTGAATTAGTTTCTTAGTCCTGAGAATAGGTCAGTTCAGTTAAATTGCTGTGTCTCATTCCAAGAGGTGGTATTGTAGACGAACTAGGGTTCTATATATGATGCGGGCAAACAGATCTTTAATAAAAGACATTTCATTGGAAACAGAAGAAAAAAGTTAATTCATAGAGTTGTCTATAAACTAGTTCTAGAGTTTCAAGTTCTGGATTTTCTGGCATTGTACATTTTCCTATACTGTAGAATCAGGTGTTCTAGTGAACTTTTTAAGTAGTCCCTGCATCAACAGACACAAAGGCTGTTTATATTGCAAGTTGCTGTGGTGATTTCTCTGGAAGTTTACATCAAGTTTTCTAGCTTCAGTTTGTAGGGCATTAAGAAAAGCAGTTTTATTTTTTAGTGATTTCAAGTCAGAAAAATAGGAGAAAAATTAGAAAATGTCGGTTTGGAGACTTATAGCCAGGAAATAATTTAGCATTTAGATCAAATGGTAGACAAATAATAGCTAAAAAACAATGGTCAGGGCTAGAATCTAATATCACATGTACTATAGTTTTCTTCTAAAACATATTTTTTCTCTATAATCTCCCATTTGTACCAAAGATAAATCATAGTGAAACCAATACATTTGCAAAATAAGTTTTAGTCATATTGTACTTAGCCTGATTATTTATATAAAGTACAGCAAGAATAATGATTGGCCATATAGGGTCTTTTTAAGTTGGTTTTGCTGGAACTTTTTCATAAGGAATCTCAGATTAGACTTTAAAAATGCTCTTAATGTTTAGGAGCCAAGCCAAAGTTTGTAATACTTGTACAGATTTGGTGAATTAATTTCTTTCTTTCTTTCTTTCTTTTTTTTTTTTTGTTCCTAAAATATCTTGAAGTTCCTGTGCCTGTCAAAAAGTGACATTTTTTTCTTATCACAAGGTTAGGAACCTTGAAAGGGAACAGTTTAGGCAAGATAGTAGGTCAGTCTTTAGATAAAGAAAATGTGGTACATATACATCATGGCATACTATGCAGTTACAAAAAAGAACAAGATCATGTCCTTTGCAGGAACATGGATGAAGCTGGAAGCCATTATCCTCAGCAAACTAACGCAGAAACATGTTCTCACTTATAAGTGAGAGCTAAACAATGAGAACACATGGACACAGGGAGGGGCCTGTTGGGGGAGGGCAAGGTGGGAGGGCATTAGTGAAAAGAGCTGCTGCATGCTGGGCTTAATACCTCGGTGATGGGTTGATAGGTGCAGCAAATCACCATGGCACATGTTTACCGATGTAACAAACCTGCACATCCTGCACATGTACCCCAGAACTTAAAAAAAAAAAACAGATGGCTGGACACGGTGGCTCATGCCTATAATCCCAGCACTTTGGGAAGCCAAGGCAGGCAGATCACAAGGCCAGGAGTTCAAGACTGGCCTGGCCAATATGGTGAAACCCCGTCTCTACTAAAAACACAAAAATTAGCCAGGCGTGGTGGCCAGCACCTGTAGTCTCAGCTACTTGGGAGGTTGAGGCAGGAGAATCACTTGAACCCGGGAGGCGGAGGTTGCAGCGAGCCGAGATTGTGCCATTGCACTCCAGCCAGGGTGACGGGGCAAGACTCCATCTCAAAAAAAAAAAAAAAAAAAAAAAGATAGTAGGTCACTCTTTTTTACAGTCTATTGGCTTTAAGGTCATCCTCAATTCCTCAAAGCTGTCTGGTGACATTTAAAATGTGACATTCCAGTCAAAGCCTTGGTAAAATAACCAGTGTCTCTAATTGTGTCCTGTCGCTGAAGAAAATAGATTCTTATTAAACTTACACAAATAACTCTATTGCCATAACATAAAAATACTCACAAATAGTTTCTGGATTCTGGAGGAATCGGGTAGAGAGAAAAGTAAATGTTTCAATTTTGTTCACAGAAGTTAACTTTACTCAATTGCTGTAAGCAATGTAAGAGGAAAAAAAATTTCTTGACTAGAAAATAACATAAAAAGAACAAGTTTTTTTGTTTATTTGTTTTGTTTTGTTTTTGTTTTTTTGTTTTTGAGACAGTTTCACTCTTGTTGCCCAGGCTAGAGTACAATGGCGCAATCTTGGCTCACCACAACCTCTGCCTCCCAGGTTAAAGTGATTCTCCTGCCTCAGCCTCCCGAGTAGCTGGGATAACAGGCATGCACCACCACACCTGGCTAAGTTTGTATTTTTAGCAGAGACAGGGTTTCTCCATGTTGGTCAGGCTGGTCTCAAACTCCTGACCTCAGGTGATCTGCCTGCCTCGGCCTCCCAAAGTGCTGGGATTATAGGCGTGAGCCACCGCACCCAGCAAGAATCAGTAATGTTTTAAAGTGAAAACTTTAAAATCATTTGTCTTGCATTAGTTCAGTTTCATGTAATTAATTATTCTGCTTGATGTTAAGTTAGCATTTTATGAGTCCAGTTTTTCTCTTTGAAGGTTTTAGAATTTTTACGTGATCCCATTATATGATCTCACAGTCATAAGTAGAGGTCAGTATTTCAGAGTACCTGTCACTGTCCTATCCGTGAATTTACTTGAAGAAGCACAATGTTTGAATAGTAGCTGATTATAAACTGCATTTTTGTAAAGAAACAGAGTGAAACAATAGTTGTGATTAACCAAAATTTAGAATAACCATCATTAAAGATACAATTGACAAGGAAATTTGTTATTTCTGTAGCAAACAACAATTTAACAGGATAATCATAACTATGACTGATAACATATAACAAGACGTGTCAAAATTTTTGGAATCTAACACAATTTTGGAACACATATTAACACATTTATACAACTGTAACTCAAAGATTGTTAAACACTATTTCTTATTAACAATACTTCCTGTATGACTTTTACATACCAAATAAAACTAACATGTCTCTGTTGGACTTCCAGGGGATTTTTTTTGGGAATGCCTAAAAGTTAACTTGAGTTCAAAAGGACATGTTAGAATTAATTTTGGGAAGTTTGTCAAATATCAAAGGTTTGAAACACTTGATATTAAAAAAGGTTTGGCCAGGCGCAGTGGCTCATGTCTGTAACCGCACCACTTTGGGAGACCAACCAGGCAGATTTGGTGTTTGAAACCAGCCTGTGCAACATGGCAAAACCCTGTCTCTACAAAAAATACAAAAATTAGCCAGGTATCGTGGTCCGCACTTGTAGACCCAGCTACTCAGGAGGCTGAGACTGGAGAATCACTTGAGCCCAAGGAGACTGAGGCTGCAGTGAGCTGTGATCATGCCTGGGTGCACTCCAGCCTGGGTGACAGAGCAAGACTCTGACTCAAAGAAAAAAGAAAGAAAATAAATTTTTAAATTATTGCTTTGGCTAAATGACTACTATTTTACAGTTATCTGTGATCCTATTTTGATCAATTCTTTTAAACTTTTTGTTGTTGTTGTTTTTATGAGACAGGGTCTCACTCTGTTGCCCAGCTGAGTGCAGTGGCATGATCATGGCTCACTGCATCTCAGCCTCCCAAACAGCTGGGACTACAGGTACATGCCACCACACCTGGCTAATTTTTGTATTATTTATAGAGACAGGGCCTCTCCATGTTGCCCAGGCTGGTCTCGAACTCCTGGCCTCAAGCAATCCACCTGCCTCAGCCTCCCAAAGTGCTGGCATTAGGTGGGAGCCACCACACCAACCTTAAAGATTTGCAAAGCAAAACCTTTACTCCTTTGATGGAGCAGTTTTCCAAATAATTAAAAGATTTCATAAAGACAGCATAAGCAAATGTGCTCCTAGTTTTGGGGTGGGGGAGGGGTTGTAGTTTATTTAAAAGGTGAACAAAAATATTTTATTATCTATTATTAATATGACATGAAAATTTTGTAGAAAAGAACAAATTTTATCCTTTTTATGTATCCTTAATATTAAAGTTAATTTTAATAAAACTTTATAAACATCTAATTTTAGTTTTGACAACACAAAATAAGATTCTGTAAATAAGATTTTATAAAATATTTCATTTCAACTGTAATTTAAACCTTTTAAAAACCTTTACACTAGAAAAAATTACTTTCTCTTTAACAAAATCTATATTGATGTCTTTTTGTAATGTTTTATTAAAAAGACATTTTACTTTTCTTATATATATACTTTGTGTATAGAATTTTAAAATATTTAGTAGTTTTAATAATATATTAATTACAATTTTAGCTCTTAATAACCCTGATTTTTAATGCAAAACCTAGGAAGTAAGTAACTGTGATTGTTATGTGTCAGGTGCAGAGCCAAGTACAGAGAACAGGACTGTGAAGACAGTATCTGGAGGATCTGACCCCTATTAGCATAGCCTGGAAACAGCTGGACCAGGGAGGATGGGGCCTAGGCACTGTAAACACACATATGTCCCCAGTCCTCATCATGGCCACTTGTCTAGACTTCAGAATCTAAACACTCAAAACCAAGACATAAGCTCAGAGACAAATTAAGCAAGTATTAATATTACAGAAATAACAGTTTTATGACCCTAAAACATCAACTAGAGACAATATAAACCTGTCTGACCAACAGACCCAGGCAAACATGTCTAAATTAAATTCTGAAGATGTTTTTATTTTATTTTACCAACAATTTTTAAACTAGCTTTATTTATTAAAGATTTCTAAAATCACATTAACTTGAAAGTATTTGGACATACTTATGTTATGAGTACTTATTAATTTATGTCAATCTGGTACCATGTACACAATATGCAAACACAGACATGTACATATGTGCACAGAAAAATACACAAATGTAGATTTTGTAACTTTCGTTTAAAAATTTTAGCCACGAAACAGGTAAAACTCACTAGTTTAAAAGGATAGTTAAATTTTGTCTCTGTAAATGGAACAGGTTAAAGTTTGTTCCACATGGCTAGAAGCCCTTATCACATTTTGGAGTAAACAAGGTAGCAAATTTACGTATTAAAACACAGAGAGAATTTAAACTCTTTAAAGAAGTTTGGGTATATTAAAGGAAGATTAAAAGTGGGTATCAAGGTAAAATCATAGGAATAAAAATAAATCATAAGAATTTACCATAAGATTTTACAAGGAAACCAATTTTATTTATACAGTTAGTTTTAAATTTAGTCTTCATTTTCCAACTAGGCCACTGAGCTCAGGGCAGAACCCCATAACAAACAAAGCCAAAAAAGCATATGTAGTTTTCAGGGACTGCTGTGGTTTGTTTATCCCCATGAAGTCTCATGTTGAAATTTGATTTCTAACGTTGGAGGTGGGGCCTGACGGCAAGTGTGTGGATTGTGGAGGTAAAGCCCTCATGAATGGCTTGGTGCCATTCTCATGGAAGTAAGTGAGTTCTCTAACTCTTTGTTCCTGTGAGAATTGGTTATTGAAAAAAGCCTGGCACCTTCTCTCTCTTGCTTCAGCTCTGTCACCATGTGAGCTCTGTACATGCCAGCTCCCTTCCTTTTCTTTTTCTTTTTTTTGAGACAGAGTCTTGCTCTGTCACCCAGGCATGCAGTTGCACGATCTTGGCTCACTAGAACCTCTGCCTCCCAGGTTCAAGCAATTCTCCTGCCTCAGCCTCCCAAGTAGCTGGGATTACAGGTGCATGCCACCCCACCTGGCTAATTTTTGTATTTTTAGTAGAGATAGGGGTTTCAGCATGTTGACCAGGCTGATCTTGAACTCCTGACCTCAGGTGATCCGCCTGGCTTGGCTTGCTGAAGTGCTGGGATCACAGGTGTAAGCCACCACACCCTGCCTACCCTTCCTTTTTCACTATGAGTGGAATCAGCCTAAAGCCATTGTGATGGTTAATATTGAGTGTCAACTTGATGGGAATTGAAGGATGCAAAGTATTGTTCCTGAGTGTGTCTGTGAGGGTGTTGCCAAAGGAGATTAACATTTGAGTCAGTGAACTGAGAGAGGCCACCCCACCCTCCATCTGAGTGGGCACCATGTAATCAGCTACCAATGTGGCTAGAATAAAAGCAGGCAGAAGAACGTGGAAGGACTTGACTTGCTAAGTCTTCCAGCCTTCATGATTCTCCCGTGCTGGATACTTCCTGCCCTCGAATATCCGACTCCAAGTTCTTCAGTTCTTGGATTCTTGGACTTACACCAGTGGTTTGCCAGGGGCTCTCTGGACTTCAGCCACAGACTGAAGGCTGCACTGTAGGCTTCCCTGCTTTTGAGATTTTGGGACTCGAACTGGCTTCCTTGCTCCTCAGCTTGCAGATGGCCTATTGTGGGACTTCACCTTGTGATCGTGTGAGTCAATACTTAATAAACTCTCCTTGCTATATACATCTATCCTATAAGTTCTGTCCCTCTAGAGAACCCTGACTACTACAGCCATCATCAGAAGCAAATAGTAGATCCATGCTTCATGTGCAGCCTGCAGAATGGTAAGCGAAGTAAACCTATTTTCTTAACAAATTTACCCAGCCTCAGGTATTCCTTTATAGCAACATAACTGGCTAAGACAGAGCCTAATACCTAAATATGTGGAAAGCAGGTGCAACTGGAAGGCAGACACCCAAAACTTCAAGGGTCTGATTTTTACACTGTCGTTTGACTCCCTAAATAGAAGGAAATGTCATGGGACTGGAGAGTGTATTGCTTTCAGAGTATACCTTACTGTAAGGACGTTTCTGTAAGGCTGCTGGGTGACCTCATGTTAATCAACCCACTCTGTGATCAGCCCATCTCTCATGGGAATCTTATCCCTCAGTAGCAAGTGTTTCCACAGCCTCTAAGTGTTTAAACTGTACCCTTTTTATCTAAATGCACAAAGAAATAAGCAGCCCCCTGTAGAAATAACCATTTACAGCAACTGCTGTCAGCCACCTCCAAAACTATGGTTCTCACCAGTGACTGGTCAGTCACCATACACACAAAGGTCAAGTTTTCTCTTACAGTACAATGTAATTCCTTGTAACCACCCCCCTAACCACCACCACCAAAATGAAAGAGATCAAGGAATTTAATACAAAAGAGGGTAGAGTTTAGACCTGACAAAAACCGGCCCAGGACTTTAGGGACTCCAGGAGCAAAACAGAAGACCCCCAAAAGAGGATGTGTGGTGCTTTTTTCTGTGTTTCTCAAGGAGTCTCAGGGTTGCTAGAAGTCTCTCAGATTTTTTTTAATGTGATCAAAGATAGAAAAAAGGAAAAGTAATAAAAGTGGAAATAAATGGAAGAACAAGTCTTAGAGGAGCCAATTTGGGAGAGATTTTGAGCTTTTTAAAAGGCCAATGAAGTTTACATGTTTTTGGTTTTGGGGTTTGTTTGTTCATTTTAACAAAAATCATACCAATATGCATGGAAGCAGATGAGAACTAAACCTAATTTAAAATGGGTTTCAGTTGACTGAAAATAACTTCTCAGAAACAAAACCCAAAAGAGAAAAAGCAAAAACACCTTCTAAAAAATATATTTGCCACTTAAATATCAGCTTTTAATTAAACTTCTGACCATAGAGGTATCTTCTAAAATCTCTGATTTTCAGATGTTAGCTGGGACACAGAGCTGATATTCCTAGCTTTTGCACTTTTTACCATAGGTGATCTCCCAAGTGACTTAACAAAATCAAAGTCTTGACCAAGGTCACGACTTAATCAAGGATGCATGAGGCCTCTCTAAAGAGATGTAAAGCAGTCCTCACAAGATCTAGAACCACCTCAAAGACAGTTAAAGAAAGGAAAGTTTCACTAGCTGCAAATGGAGTACAACCCACATCTGTTTGGCCATATTCTCTAGAATCTCAGCTTCTCAGCTGACTATGAACACATAAAGACCCAAAAAGACTCGTATGCCCCCACAGACAGAAGGAGACAGGAAATCAAAAGCTGTTTAAAAAGGGAAAAGAATCAATAATCCTAAAAAGTGAAAAGTGACACAAATATCAAACCAAAAGGGACTGGTTTCCTGACTGAGAATCAAACCCAGGCCAAGGTGGTGAAGCATGGAATTTTAACTAGACAACAAGGTGGAGTGGCTGTCATTAAAATACAAGGGATTTTAACTTTGTTTTAAGTCAGATTTTTGCTCTTCAATTTTGTCAAGAGAATTTTTAAGGCTATCCATGACATTATTATGTGTCTTTTAAAAAATATGACCTTTTCTCCGCCAACCATAGTCTATGGACCTTTTTACATAATTGAATATTTTTCAATTATTGACATTTTGTGTCTAAAGGTTAAATATTAGACTTAACATGATGAGACATTTTCATGCAAAGTCTTCAGTGGTTGTAGAGAATATTGTTTTGTGAATAAACAAATATGGATCTATTTTATATGATATTAAAAAATTTGATCTCATAAATACAAACAAGACAATTGTTTAGAATGAGAGTCTAAAATCTTTTTTTAATTTAGGGGTCTTTCTAATTTAACAAATCCATCATTTGGCCACTGATGTTGAGAATTTCCAGTAGTGTACTTATTTCAATAGCAACTTAATTCAGTAAGTCTTTTTATCGAAAGTCCAGGGGGTAATTACCAGGTTTAGAACAAGTTTTTAGTTTTCTGGAGAGGGCATAGAAGAGATGGTTTCAATTATCCCCCAAAATCTACTCCCAGGAATAGGCTAAAATACTAAAAGACTCTTGTTACCACATGTGGTTAAGGATGGTGTTTGTGTGTACAGTGCCTCCACTATCCCACGTATCTGTGGGAAGCTGCCAGTCACAGACACATTGATCTGTGACACTGGCTACACCCTCCTGGGATTGGACTTTCCCAGGGACAGCAAGGGTTGAGATAACAAAAGCTCCTTGTGAATGGGACCTTCTATTAAGATAAATCCCCCTGAGAGTTTGACATGTTCAGAACAAAATGTGTGTGCTGGCAGGGCGCAGTGGCTCATGCCTGTAATCCCAGCACTTTGGGAGGCCGAGGTGGGTGGATCACGAGGTCAGGAGTTCAAGACCAGCCTGGCCAACATGGTGAAACCCTGTCTTTACTAAAAATACAAAAATTAGCTGGGTGTGGGTGGCAGGTACCTCTAATCCTAGCTACTTGGGAGGCTGAGGCAGAGAATTGCTTGAGGCAGAGAATTGCTTGAACCCGGGAGGTGGAGGTTGCAGTGAGCTGAGATCGAGCCACTGCACTCCAGCCTGGGTGAGAGAGCGAGACTCCATCTCAAAAAAAAAAAAAAAAAAAAAAAAGTATATGCCGATATGTCTCGGGGTTCCAAATCTTTTTAGGCTGGCCACCAATTTGAACCAAAAACTATATCCCTCCCTCTGCCATGATGGCAGAGACCAAGAAACAATGCTCCCACTTGGGCACAAGCCAAGCTCTCAAGGACATAAAGCAAGATAAGAATGGAATCTCATTGGTTTTTATATCAAAGACTCACAGCAGTTTGTCTAAATAAATGCCAGTCTGATCAGAACTGTGAAACTGGTCAATCCACAGGGCTGGCCTGAACAACAGACTTATGAGGGTTTTAGGTTTGTGTTCTACCATATGGTACCCCACTTTATGATAGGCAACACAAAAAGACAAAGAAAAATACCGTTTTGGGGAGAAAAAGAATTCAACAATATGAATATTTATACCAAAAGGTACACCAGAGTCACTCACCAAAGACTACTCACACAAATCCTTTTCTCTCATTAGTCAAGATTTTAAAGGAGCAAAAAAAAGAGACAGTGATTTTTACCATCCATTTGACCAGACTACACAGAGAGAGAGGCAAGGAGCCTAGCTGGTAGAAATTTCTTACCCTTCTGCTGGCGTGTCTGATCCTGAGTTTTCTTGTCTGTGGCTTCCAGAAGAGCAGAGTTTTGGTATCCTGCTCACAGTGCCAAAACTATAGGGGCCAAGGGAAAACTTCCCCTTTGCCCTCTGAAGGGTTGCTTAAAATCAGCTGACAAGAAGGCAGATGAATAGGAGAAATGGCATACAAATCTATTAACAAGCAGAGGAGAGAACCACAGAGTGATTGCCCCAACCTCCCAATAGGGTTCAGAAGCTTATATACCATACTGAGGTTACAGAAAGAATAGGGGCTTGCAGCCTGGCCCAAAACAGGTTATGGTGGTTGCTATATTTGGATGTTTGTCCCCCAAACGCTCATGTTGAAATTTGATACCCAACCTTGGGATTAGGGCCTAATGGGAGGTGTTTGTCATGGGGGTAGAGATTCCTCATGAATAGCTTGGTGTCTTTCTCATGGTAATAAGTGAATCCTTGCTCTAATAGTTTCCATGAGAGCCGGTTGTTAAAAATAGCCTGGCACCTCCCCTCTCTCTTGCTTTCTCTCTTGGATGTGATCTCTGCACATGCTGGCTCTCCTTTTTCTTCCACCGTGAATGGAAGCAGCCTGAGGCTTTCACCAGACACCAGACACACTCTTCCAGCCAGCAGAGTTGAGAGCCAGATACACTTTTTTTCTTTATAAATGACTGAGTCTTACGTATTCCTTTATAGTGATACAAACAGATGATGACAATGGTAAATCTGACTATGGTGGTAAGACAGGGTATAGGAGGGGAAGAAGAGGAGGCCTGACTAGCAAAGGTGGTCTTGCTCTGTAGATGAATGAACCTCACAGGTAGCTGCCTTCGGACAGAATAGATGGTAAATATTTCTTCCAGACCTTTAAAGGTGTCAGACTCTCAGTTAACCTTTCCTACATCCAGACAAGGGAGGGCCTCAGAGAAGGCCTGCTGCATCAGTGCAGACCCTATACAGATGCAAATCTCCCCTACACAAGACAGCTTTGCAGGACTACTTCTCTTTGCAAGTTCTCTGAACAACTATCTCAAAATATGTCAAAGAAGTATGTTTGGGGACAAAACATTTTTATTCCCTTCAAACAGGCGTATAAAATGCCTTTATTCCTTACGCTCTTTGAACATAGCATCCGCCTATTTCTGTGTGAGCTGACCTACCATAGGCCATTGTATTAGTCTCTTTTCATGCTGCTGATAAAGACACACCTGAGACTGGGAAGAAAAAGAGGTTTAATTAGACTTACAGTTCCACATGGCTGGGGAGGCCTCAGAATCATGGCGGGAGGCAAAAGGCACTTCTTACATTGAGGCAGCAAGAGAAAAATGAGAAAAGCAAAAGCGGAAACCGCTGATAAACCCATCAGATCTCGTGAGTTACTCACTACCGTGAGAAAAGGATGGAAAAGACCAGCCCCCATAATTCAATTACCTCCCCCTGGTCCCACCCACAACATGTGGGAATTCTGGGAAATACAATTCAAGTTGAGATTTGGGTGGAGACACAGCCAAAACATATCAGCCATCATCGCAGGTTCAATGAAAAGCTGGTTTAGGAAAATGCTCAAATTAAGATTTCTGAAATATCCCCTTTCCTACCACATGTCCAGCGCATTCTCTCACCGGAGAGTAGGACTTAGGTGGCAGGGGCTGAACCAGCATCACCTCTAGTAGTCTTCTTATATGCAGGCAACAAGACTGAAGAAGGGAAAGGGAATTGAGATTGCAGGCAAGATACAAGATTGTTTGTCAAGAAAAACCCCGATATTGATCATATCTGTGGAGCCACAAGTGGAAGCCAAAAATGGTCTTCTCAGTGTGTTAATCTCTGGGAGGTGTTCTTATCTTCCAGCATCTACTCCCTTCTAGTTATCTAATTGCATTGTAACAAATCTTTATGACAGAAGTGGAATGCCTCTTTCTCCCTCCCTTTCCCCACCTCCCCTTGGTATGTGATGGTAGACAGTATAGAGCGAGTGTTTATTTAACTGTGCATGCTTTTTCTACATTGTCTAAACATCCGCCAGGAACCTTGACATTAGTTTCACCTCTCCTCTGGGGCTGAGAGATGAAAGAAGGGTCAGGAACTTGAACAGAAATCCAGCCCTCAGTACATTGCAGTAAGTAATCACTTTCTTTTTTTCCTTTCAGAGTAAAAAAATCTGTTTCAAACTCTCTTCAGGGCAACCAATGAATTAAATATCCTACTTACTGCAGACATGCTTCATATTTCACTATGATGGGCAGTCTTAAAGTCTCTAGTTAACTATTGATAGCCATTGAGATCCCAGTAATTCCCGAGACACTCGTGGCAGAATGGTTCTAATTGTTAGACAGCTTTTTCCTAGATTGAGCTGAAATCTGTCACCATGGAATATATCTTTCCCTTCCCCACTAGGCCTAGTTTTTCTCTGTGTTAGTCATTCTGCCAGGCATTATGGAAGATATCAAATAGTGAAGGGCATGATCCCTTCATGGAGCTTTAGGCAGGTAAGATATACCGTATGGAAAATAATTTATACATAATACAATAATCCTATGAAGTATTATGCTTTCTTAAAACAAATGAGGAAAACAGATTCAAAAATGTTAATTGCTGCATGTGTTATAGTGAAAAGATTGTTCAGCCAGGCATGGTGGCTCACAACTGTAATCCCAGCACTTTGGGAGACCGAGGTGGGTGGATCACCTGAGGTCAGAAGTTCAAGACCAGCCTGGTCAACATGGTGAAACCCCATCTCTACTAAATATACAAAAAAATTAGCCAGGTGTGGTGGTGGGTGCCTATAATCCCAGCTACTTGGGGGGCTGAGGCAGGAGAATTGCTTGAACCCAGGAGGCGGAGGTTGCAGTGAGCCAAGATTGCACCACTGCCCTCCAGCCTGGGCAACAAGAGCGAAACTTTGTCCAAAAAAAAAAACGTTTAAAAGGCAGAATTACTGGAGTGCTAAATGGGTTGCAAAACGGATGTAGGATTTGACTGACATTCTAAAAATTTGAATCATATGGCTAGTTTACTTCCCCTGATCAAGTAGATGTCAAGGGGCACAGCTGAGAGTTATCTTCAAGGAGGACAATGTGTGCACATGATGACACTGTCTGTTAAGACACTAAGGCATGGTCTAGATCTGATGATAAATTAATTAGTTTATGATATTATTTATCTGATGATTAATTTATAGCAGGAAGGACTTCAGCTAGGCAAAAGAAAGAACTGTGAACCTAGCTGGTTGCTAAAAAACTGAAAGGGACTATCAATGGAAATTGGCGACATCTCCATCCTTGGAGATCATCAGAGGTGGCCAGACAACTACAGGTTCTAAATGATTTCAACATTCAGCTGCCGGAAGGCAGGGGCCTGGATGGAATTTTTCTTTCTAGTACCTTTCAGATCTGAGAATCTGATCCTAATTCAGAGGTAGAGGAAAACAGCTAAAATATTTCTCTCACTAATGTAATAGCAAGTAAAAATGAAAAATAAAGGGCATAAGGCTGGGTGTGGTGTCATGCACCTGTAGTCCCACCTACTTGGGGAGCTGAGAGAAGAGGAGTGTTTGAGCCCAAAAGTTTGTTGCTAGCCTGGGCACATAGCAAGACCCTGTCTTTATAAACAAAACAAAATAAAATAAAAATTTTAAAAATAATAGAAGACCTAATTCTCCTTCTTGAAAATAAAAATAAGAGAAAAGACACACCCCCATCAACCCTGCCCTGCAATCCTAAACTCTTTTTTCAGAACTTTTCTGTCCTTCCTTTTCAAATGTATATAAATCTTCTCTTTGGCTAAATAAGTTTCTCAACTCAGGAATGTTTCCTCAAGAGCCTGGGAGTCATCTTTTTGAAATGCAAACATCACGGAAGATAGTGTCCCTATCTCCGAGTTCCTGTGAGAGGGTTAGAGCCTAACTTCAGTGGGCGCCTTGTCCCAATTTGCAAAACTATCTTCTGTCATAAAGATATGGAAAGTTTGTTTTTCCTCCAAATAAAGCCAACACAGGTGGTTTCCCCAATTACCAAGATAAAGTTAGGACAAACTGTGTGTGACAAAAGATGTTGTCTCTTACTTAAGGACTAGTGATTGTTTATCTTGGGAGCATGAATGTACTGGATTGTATCTGCTTGGCTGTACAAGGGGGGAGTTTCCTTTCTGCCTTTGCAATCTCTTAGCAATTGCATGTGATGCACATCATATTCTGGTTTAATGGTTATTCAATAATAAAAATAAACGGTTATTCAATAATAAAAATAAAAATGTGTTATGGCCAGGCGCAGTGGCTCATGCCTGTAATTCCAACACTTTTGGGAGGTTGAGGCAGGAGGAGTATTTGAATTCAGGAGTTTGAGATCAGACAGGGCAACATAGCAAGACCCTGTCTCTATTTTTTTGTATAAAAATTATTTAGTCTGGGCACAGTGGCTTTACGCCTGTAATCTCAGCACTTTGGGAGGCTGAGGCAGGTGGATCACCTGAGGTCGGGAGTTTGAGACCAGCCTGACCAACATGGAGAAACCCCGTCTCTACTAAAAATACAAAATTAGCTGGGCGTAGTGGCGCATGCCTGTAATCTCAGCTACTCAGGAGGCTGATGCAGGAGAATCGCTTGAACCCGGGTGGAGGTTGTAGTGAGCCAAGATCGCGTCATTGCACTCCAGCCTGGGCAACAAGAGAGAAACTCTCTCAAAAAAAATTAAATTAAAAAAAAAGTGTTTTGTTTCTCTACTACCTTTGTGGAGAGGATTTCTGGGTTGGACAAGATCTTGGTTTTTTTATTTTCTCAATTTTTGTGAATGAAGGTAAGATGACTGGCAGTTTCTGAATAAAGTGGACAACTGAAGGTCTGTGTCCACGCACAGTCAGGTAAGAGACCCTGATTTTTAAAAAGTCTCCCGTCTACCTCTCTACTTGTTTGGAATACTAACTGGATGATACCAAATTCAAGCTTTTGCTATTGAATAAACATGGGAAGTACAGGCTCTAAAATCTCATCAAGATCACCATTAGGTTCATGGTAGAAAAATATGGGATGCCAGGAATGTTGCCTGTAGATGTCTCTTGAATAGCTAACATCTCTCTCTCACATTTGGAATGGATATACACATCAGATCCTAGTCCTGCAGTGGCCTAGGGATAGCTCTTTTGATTTGGATAAATTACTGCATTTGCGGAAGTTCTCGGAAGGGCCTTATGTCAAGCAAATGAGTTACTGGTATTTGTGGGATGAATATTTTTCTAAGAGGAAACTTAAAAGTGATTTAGATAATCAGAGAGAAAGACTGAAAAAAAAATAGAACAGGAAATACAAAAATTAAGAGCACTTTCTCCTTCACAGAAACCTCCTCCTCCATTGCTTATTCTTGTTCCCTCTGTTCCTGCTGCCTCACTTTATCCCTCCTTGTCTCAGACTGACTCCTGGAAAGGGATGCGTGATGAACTTTTAGACAAGTGGTTTTCCTCTTTAGGGGGTTCCATGAGAAGAGAAAAAAGGATGTCACTTTTCCAGCTGCAAATGAGTTACCTGCCCTGCTTGAGGATGTAGAATTGACTGCCCCCTGGCCTATCCCCAAGTCCACTTCTTGCCTTAGACCAGATTTCACCTCCAGGGATCTCTTCTCATCCACACACCATTTAGCTAGGAAGGTGAAAAAGATGAAGATAAATAATCAATGTCCTGGAATAATTGAGAACTCAGGTAAGAGACTGTGTCCCTGTATGAAAGCAGCAGGATAGAGAGTTACTTGGAAAAAGACAAACAAAAATATATTAGGTTCATAAATACCAGTATGGAAAAACAAACCAAGACGCCATATAATCCTACCTTTTTCCTATTTTAATGCAAAGAAAACCAGCCCTTTTTACTCAGATCACCAGCAAATCTGAGGCCAGTGAGAAGCTCCCCAGGCCCCTTAGGCGCAAAGGAAACATTAAGCATCTATGTGCTCTTCTCCCCTGCCAATATCATCCATCTGAAGGATTTTTCCTGTACCCTGGGAAGATACACAAAAGTCTGCAGAAATGCTCCACAGCTTGTTTTTAGTTTGCAGTCCTGCACATAGGGATGTGCACTGACTCTTGTGGGGAATCCTGCAACCAGCCCATTTTGCTTGTTTGAGGACCTGGAGATGATCCGCCACCTAAGGTGGCACTGTGACCAGAGGAAATTGATTACCACTCCCTACAACTACAGAACTTAACATGTTAGAGATCCATCCAGAGTGGCTGCTAGCAGCAGTACTTGAAGGCTTTCCACTAAAGGTAAGCTGGGAGAAGTTGCAATGGTGTACCTAGAAGAAGAATGAGTCCTCCATTGATTTCCAGCAGCAGTTTGTGGAAGATTTCTCAGAATTTACTAGCATGGACCCAGGAGCAGATAAAGTCACTCCCTAATCTTGGCAACCTTTGTCTCTGCTCTCTTGCTGACTAGCCAAGCCCAAATTAAGGAAAAGGTGTTAGGATAGCAAGGACAGACTGTTGTTCAAATCCTAGCAGCAGCCACTACTCAGTTTAGGGTTAAGACAAAGAAGAAAAACAGAGATTAAAGACTGCTGTGTTGGCTACTCAGGGAGAATTATTACTAAGGAGGATAATCCCTATACCGGGCAAAGTATAAAGATAGCAAAGGAAGAGGCGAAAACTGAATGTTGTTATTGCAAAATACCAGGACATTGGAAGGACTATAGAAAGAGATTCGGGCGGGTACCAAAATTGCAGACAGGAGAGTCAGGAAAGCCTAGAAAGATGAAACCCTCAGCTAGGAAATAGTTAGCAAATGGCTCAAAATTGACAGATTGGGGGTATCTCAGAGGTGGGAAGTGGTAAACCAGCTATGTCAAGGACTTTTACTGAACCCCATCCATCCTTGGTTTTTCTGGTAGATATTGGTGCTACTTATTCTGCAGTTTCCTCAGAAAATTCCTGCTTTCCATCTGGCAACTGATCAGTACAAGTTGTTGGTACTTTGGATCAGCCTCCATTTATTCCTTTTTCTCTTGGATTCCCAAACAGACAGGTGCCCTTACCGAGGTACCTTCATTCTGACTTTCTCCTGTATCTCCTATAAACCTATTGGTGACAGACCTACTCTGCAAATTAAAGGCTACTATATTTTGTACTCCAGATGGCCTACTGGTGAAGCTCCTTGAACAAAAGAGCACCTGAAATGGTTACTATGTTCCTTATAGAAGAAAAGGGACCAGGCATGGTGGCTCATGCCTGTAATCCCAGCATTTTGGGAGGCTGAGGCAGGAGGATCAGGAAGATCACTGGAGCCCAGAAGTTTGAGACTAGGCTGGGCAACATAGGGAGACCTGTCTCTATTTAAAAAGAAGGAAAACAAGATAATTATTTTATTTATTTATTTATTTATTTATTTATTTATTTATTATTTTTTGAGACAGAGTCTTGCTCTGTTGCCCATACTGGAGTGCAGTGGCGTGATCTCAGCTCACTGCAACCTCTGCCTCCTGGGTTCAAGCGATACTTGTGCCTTAACCTCCTGAGTAGCTGGGACTACAGATATGTGCCAGCATGCCTGGCTAATGTTTGTATTTTTAATAGAGACAAGGGTTCACCATATTGGCCAGCCTGGTCTCAAACTCTTGGCCTCAGGTAATCTGCCTGTCTTGGCTTCCCAAAGTGCTGGAATTACAGGCATGAGCCACTGAGCCTGGCCAGCAAGGGAATAATTTAAAAAGGACATTCACCCTGTCATACTACCATACTTCTAGTAAAGAAGGAAGGTAAATTTCATAGAGATATGCAGATTTGCATGAGATCTTGGAGACATAAATAAACTTACTGTTCCATTAACGCCTGTGGTCCCTAACCCTGTAACTATTCCAACTTTGATACTGTCATCTACAAATATTTTTTCTGTGATTAGTCTATATTTTGCTTTTTCTTCTGTTCCTCTAGTGGGCAAGTCTAAATGTTTTTTGCTTTTACTTACGAAAGAGCCCAATATCTGTGGCGAATAATTCCTACAAATAATGCCCCCCCTACTATTTTCTCTAGTTATTTTTAGGAAAACTTAGAGAAATTTGTTCCACCAGAGGAATCTATAATTAATCAATGTGTAGATGATTAGTTGGTAGCCTCAGAAACTAAAGAGCAACACAAAATGGATTAAAGCATCTATTGTCAGCTGAAGACTGTAAAGTGTTACAGTCTAAGAGTCAACCGATTTTGAATATCAAACAGCTTTCTATAGAAAAACAATTGAGACAATTTTGGGGATTAGTAGGGCATTGAAGACAATGAATCCCAACTTCTGCTGAGTGTGTAAAACCTTCGATGAGCAATTGCATGATAACTCTCTCTGGTCTTTAAAATCTGAGGAGGCTTTTGAGCAACTAAATTGCTATAACTTCTCCCCTAGTCTTGAGGATTCTGAATTTTGAAAACCTTTCCACTTATTTTGTTATGAAAATAAAGGTGCTGCTAGTGAAATACTAGCTTAAAGGTTGGGATTGAACTATAAAGCAATAGTTTATTTATCATTTCTAGAAGCCACTGCACTGAGAATGCCTGGGTGTCCGCTAGAGGAAGAGGTAGCCAGCATTCTTACTGAAAAAGCCCAAAGTCTTACCTTGGGTCACATGACTTATTTGCATGTCCCAAATGCTGTGACAGCAATCTTACAAGTCCTTAAAGCCTCGCATTTGTCAGTGTGCCATTGAACGAACTGTGAGCAAGCATTATTATATAATCCTAACATTGTACTTGGGAGGTGCAATCTCCTAAACCCTACTACCCTCTTATGAGATTCTGATTAAATAGATGATCGTGACTGAACAATAGCAATGGAAGATATTAAGCCCTGGCCTGATTTATTAGACTTCCAGTTTCAAAATGCAGATTTGAATCATGGTCCTCAGCTAAGAAAGGACAACGGAAGACTTTCTATAGTGTGGTGACTTCTCATGAAATTTTGGAAGCTTATGTTTTGTCTGGAATTAAATCAGCACAAGCAGCTGAGTTAACAGTAGTTACTAGAACTCCAATTCTTAGTTATGGACTAGTAAATTAAGTTTTACCTAAAGCTGCCTTTTTACAGATTTTACGTTCAGCCTAAAGGCTTTTCTGTACATAGTGAACTGTAACCTAACTGAATGTGTAAACAGACTAACCTACTCTTGGGACAAGAAGCCGAGTCTCAGCCCATCACAGCAGCCATACTTCAACCACTCACAGGTGACCAACTATTCAAATCGTGTTCAAATAAAGCAAATGCCAAACTGTAACCAGTTTGGCTGCTTCTGCACCTCAATTGCATTTTGTTTACATCACTTTCCTTTTTCTGTCCGTAAATCCTCTCCAACCACACGGCAGCACCAGCATCGCTCTGAACATATTCTGGTTCTGGGGACTGCCTGATTCACAAATTGTCCTTTGCTCAATTAAGCTCTGTTCATTTGTCCAAAGGTTTTCTTTTCATAGATGGTGTCAGAAGTAGAATCTGAAATAGAGCTTCTAGTGACCCCCAGGAGCATCAAGTAATCAAGCAAGGTACCTGCTAGCCCCATTGTGTTCGTTGTTTTCTCACAGCACCTAGGAATCATGGGTAAGCTCTCTTGGATTCTGTAGCTACATGGATTTGTGTTTTGAGCTACGTGAGCTTGTTAGAGCACATTTTTATCCAAACTGTGTTCTGGAGTTTACAACAAAATCTGGACTGGGTCTAGGATCAGATTAGATCTGATAATTAACTGCTTGCATCCAGTTAGTTGTCTTGGCTGCCTGACCATGTCAGACAGGAACTGGCAGTAAATCACAATACTGCAGTGGGTCTAATTTTCGGCTTCCAGAAATTTTTCAGATTTTTTGTGTTCTATCCCCTTGGTTGTTGTTGTTATTTTTGTTTTTCTTGCACTGTTAGGTAGGGGAAAATTCACTGGCCAAGTTGATCAAGGGGATCAAAATGGTCAAGGTAAAAATGGGATCCTTAATTTCTGAAGAACTGAATACTCCCCCTTGTGGCTATGCCTACATTTACATGTATAAGTATTAGGCCCTAGAAACAGCAAATGCTTACAAAAATGGTGAAATGTTACTAAAGATATTTTAAAATTACAGTGGAATGTTCCAAATGAAAAGCATTGCTCTTTAAAAAGTGCACTTAAAAATGCAAGCTCCCAAACTAAACTAACCCAGGGATGCCTATTTATGTCCAGAAGCTTCTAAAAAGATTTCAATATTTTTATTACCTCTTTTAAAAGACCGTTATAAAAGGCAAATAAAAAGCTTAGGCAAATGAAATGAAATTTGAAAATTAGGCAAATTAGAAAAATGAAATCTGCTAACATTTTGGCTTGATAACTATTCCACCCCCAAAGGTAAAAAGAAAGCTCTCCTGGATAAAGGGTTTATAAAAGGTAGGGCCTCAGGTAAAGTAGGCTTGCTTTTTCAGAGCTATTCGTGCTGAGTCCAGATGTACAGAATGCTTTCTTTGCCCTATTTCTCAACATACTCCACCCTGAACTTAGTAATTTTAGTGAAGAAACAGTAGCTAAGTTAAAAAAAAAAAAAAAAAAAAAACCTGCTTATTGAACTAAATCATTCTCCAAAATACACCTTTCTGACATTTAGCTGGCTGCTTTGAAATGCTCTTGTAAATAAAATTTACATCTATAAAGGAAATCTTCATTTGTAAGGGTGCCGGCCTCTGTGCACTTGGAAAAGAGGGGGGACTGAGTCACTAGAAACTCTTATCATTGGTTTAAATTTATATAAGAAATCTTACCTTTGTTTAAGGTGCTTTTTCTTCCCATCTTGTCTTAACTAGGCCTTTACCTACATCCTGATTCCTTGATTTGGACAAATTATGGTACAATATTTAGGTCTGAAGTCTCAGTTCTCTGATTTTTGAGATATAAATTTCCTACCTTATTTTACTTAAGAATCATCCCATTAGAAATGCAATTTAGGGTTGCCTAGCTAACAATTGCTTAGAACAATGGAACAGATAATTGGAAGATTGATTGTCACAATGGGGAAACTAAAAAAAACGATTTGAGAGCTGGCAAATGAGAATCTTTATGAAAGCCATAAAATTTGATTCTGTCACTTGTGTCTGTGTGTCTATATGTGTTACGTGTATGTAATAATATTTGATTTAGAAAACTAGTTTAAAAATTATTGGTAAAATAAAATAGAAGTGGCTTCAGAATTGTCAGTTAAATATAATTCAGACATTTTTGCCTGGATCTACTGGTCAGACAGGTTTATGTTGTCTCTGACACATGTTTTAAGGTTATGAAACTCTTATCTTTGACATTTGCTTAAATTGTCTGTTAGCTAAAGCTGTAAGGCATGGATGCTGGGCTACATTGAAGCCTTGTACATGTCTTACTGTGAGCTTGTTTTTTTATTTTGAGCCTCTGGATTCTGGGATCTGGACAGGTTGTTACAATAGGTGGCTAGTAAGATATGAGCAGAGCAGGAGAGCCCTCCCTCCCCCAACCAGGAATGTCAGGTGACTATCAAGTGATTGTCAGGTGGTTGTTAACTGTCTCTCTAAAATACTAATTCATTGCAGCCAGTGCCAAGGAAAGGCAATCTATAGATAGAAAAACCTGAAACTGGTGATCAGCAGCTTCCCGATAAGATCTCAGGAGTTGGGCATGCATTAAGAGGAAAAATGGCAGAGTTTAACTGGCATATGACCTTCTAGGGACATTTGGTAAAGGAAGAATGCCTCAGGTGAGCGTGCGTACATCTCCAGTAAACACACCACACATGCTCCTCTCCCAAGTGCTAGCAGGGCCACTGCTCATGTGGACAGCCAACCCAAAGGAAGAAGAACAGAAGAAGGGATGCAAGACCCCAGAAGTATGCCAACATATAAAACCCCAAGTCAAAGGTCAAATCATGCACTTGATCTCTCAAGTCATCTGCTTGGCCCTTTTCCAAATAGAGAGGGTCAAGTATTTCCAGATGTATTTTATTTCCTTTTGTTCCTGCTGTAAAGCTTTTTAATAAACTTTACTCCTGCTTTAAAACTTGCCTCTGTCTCTCCTTCTGCCTTATGCCCTTGAGTCAAATTCTTTCTTCTGAGGAGGCAAGAATTGAGGTTGATGCAGACCCACATGGATTCACTGCTGGTAACAAGGTGACCACGGTGAGGCCTGGGAATATGTCCTCAGTGCCTGTCTGCAAAGCAGAGCCAACCTCCAATGGCACATTCTCCCTGAACCAGTGTTGCCAGCTGGCCATGCCAGGAGGGGTGGTATCATCTTCACAGTTGTCCTCTGTCCTGAGCTCTATACCTGGTATGTAAATTCAAGACCCAAATGAGCCCTTCACTACAGAACTGCCTTGGGTGCCACATGGGTACTTAGGACCCAGGATGATTAGGGAAGATATTAGGGAGGGTACCTATGTCATAGTTTAAAAATTCTTTTCAGTAATTAAAAACCTTTAATCTGTTAAATTAACCAATAGATAGTCACAAAATGTTTGAGTTATTTCTAAGTAAGTTAAAATATTGAAACATTATTTAACCTAAGTTTATATATCTTGGCATCTTATTTTTACATAGTATAGGGAAGCTAAATATATTTAGATCTGTTAACAAACAAGAAAAACTGATGAAACATATTTCTTAAAACATTAGGAAATGATTTTCATCTGCAAATACTGACATAAAACAGTTCAAAATTACTTCCTAGGTTTTCACTAGAAATTAGGGTTATTAAGAGTTAAAATTAAAGTTAATATATGTAAATAAAACTACCAGATATAAAAGAAACAACTTTATATACAGAATGTATTTTTTTAAAAAAGGAAGATACGTTTTAGTGAGGAAAGTTGTAAAGGCATGAAGATGTGTGTATGTTGAAAAAAATAATTTTGTCTAGTTTAGAAGTTATTTCAATGTTTCAAATTGAAGGAATAAAATATGATATAGATAAAACTACATGGGTATAAAAATTGGGGGAAAGAAAAATAGAAAAAGTTTGTGAGAGGCTAAAAAAGTTTACGAAAATCTTATCTTGTATGTTCAAAAGCTGACTGAGGTTGGATGATTTGTTTGTAAGGTGTTAGTCAAATTAACTTTGGTCGGCTGGGCGCGGTGGCTCACGCCTGTAATCCCAGCACTTTGGGAGGCTGAGGTGGGCGGATCACGAGGTCAGGAGATCGAGACCATCCTGGCTAACACGGTGAAACCCCGTCTCTACTAAAAATACAAAAAAATTAGCCGGGCGAGGTGGTGGGCACCTGTAGTCCCAGCTACGCTGGAGGCTGAGGCAGGAGAATGGCATGAACCCGGGGGGATGGAGCCTGCAGTGAGCCGAGATCGCGCCACTGCACTCCAGCCTGGGTGAAAGAGCGAGACTCCTTCTCAAAAAAAAAAAAAAAAAAAAAAAAAGAAATTAACTTTAGTGTTGATAATACACTAATACAATTGTAAAATTTCATTTCTCTTAAAGAATAATTTTATGTAGTATGAATAAGAGTCAGTAAAATATTTTTGTTCACCTTTTGAGGAAACTGCAAAAAAGAAAAGGGGAAGAGAAGAGAGACAGATTCTATCTTATGCTGTCTTTAGTAGGCCTTTGGATTATTTGGAAAACTGAGCCTCCTCTCTATCAAAGAGTAAAGATTTTTGCTTTTAGAATCTTTTAATTATCACTTTGACTAAACGAATGACTATTATTTTATAGTGACATGTGATACTACTTTGATTAAGTGTTTTAAACTTTTGATGTATTTGACAGGCTTCCCAAATTCAAATTTCAGATTCAAAATTAAGTCATTTTGACCTCACACTAACTTTGGGATGTTACAGTGGGTCCCTGCAGCATCCAAAACAGGTATAATAAACAGGCTTATTTGATATGTTAAATTACATGAGAAACATTGTCAAATAAGAAATAATGTTTAACCTTCTTCAAGTTATATTTTTATGGATATGTTATTAATATATGTTTCAAAATTATGAGATTCCTAAAATTCTGATATGCCTTGTTATGTTATTGGTTATAATTATGATTATGCAACAGAAATAATCAAATTTGTCAATTTTTGTTTCCACAGTCAACTGCTTAATTCTGATGCATTTTCTTTTTTATTTCTCCCTTTTTTTTTTTTTTTTTTTTTTTAGAGATAAGGTCTCACTATGTTGCCCAGGCTGATCTTGAACTCCTGGGTTCAAGAGATCCACCCACCTCAGCCTCCCAAAGTGCTGGTATTACAAGTGTGAGCCACCGTGCCCAGCCCTCATGCATTTTCTGAAAGCTCTTCAGAAGCAAGTAAATTGCTAAAGTATTGTGTCTCCTAAAAGGTTCATGGAAAGAATAGAAAGGACCCTGACATCATTTGCACTGGGTAAGAATTCCCAGAATTCTAATGAAGAGACTGACTGGTTTATAAAACTGCTCATCCAAGCAAGGCAAGAATTAATTGAACACCAAGGAACTACTTTGCCAGATTTTCATGCTAGATAAGCCAGTAATGAAATTGTTAAGATCTACAGTTTCAATAAACTCCATAGTCCAAGCCAAATTACCTCTGATAACTCATCTAATAAACAGTGCTATGCACCTGTATTGGAGAAACAAAATTGATGTTTACGAGGATATAAATTAGTTGTTAAATGTGGACTCATGGAGAACCTGGATAACCACATGGTCCCTCCTGCGTCCTTAAAGCCTCCACTATTAAAAGTTCTGCAATTTATATATATGGAAGACAATAGAAACTTCAGGTTTTTGCTACCTGATGTGCCATTTGGACATTTATAGAGGGATTTTATTTCTCTGCCATTTTCAGTGCATGTTTTCTAGATGTTTAGAAGCTTTTTCATGCAAGAAGGCTGATGATATAACAGTGGCTAAGAGGTTACTAGGAAATGTGTTTCCCTCATGGGGCATTCTGGAGAAATCTCCAATGATAGAGGTATTTGTTTCACTGGACAAGTTGTAAAAGAGTTAAATAAAGTTTATAGATACAACAGCATTAGACAAAGCTAACTGAATCGGCTGGATTGCCGTGGTCAATGGTATTGCAGATTGATTACAGTTAGATCCACTCCCAATGGAAAATATAAGTTGACCCCTTATGAAGTAGTCACTGAAAGGTTTGTGCCCCAATAATAGGACCTCATGTATCCACTGCTCCTAAATTCTGAAATGACTAAATGCTGCAAATCTTTAATGCATTATGTCAAAGTGCATTTCTTTTCCAGATAAAGGAAGCTTTTCATGATGCACTAACTGAAGACAATGAAACCCTTTATGATCTAGAACCTGGAGACTGAGCCTTCTAAAAACATCAGAAAAAGACTGCCCTTCCCACCTACACTGCAGCAATAGAATCTTTGGTCCATGGAGTCACTCATGCTAAATGTGACATAATCAAACTGAAACTGTATGGAAGCAGATAGATCCCCAAACGGACTACAGTTGTTTTTTTCTCTCTCTCCTGAAACAGGAGACTCCAGCATAAGAAAGCCCCTTCTGGCCCGGTGCGGCGGCTTACTCCTGTAATCTCAGCACTTTTTGCTTGAGCCCAGGAGTTCGAGACCAGTGTAGGCAACAGAGCAAAACCCCATCTCTACTGAAAGTACAAAAATTAGCTGGGCATGGTAGCAGTCGCCTGTAATCCCAGCTACTCGGGAAACTGAGGCAGGAGAATCACTTGAACCCGGGAGGTGGAGGTTGCAGCGAGTTGAGATCGTGCCACTGCACTCCAGTCTGGGCGACAGAGTGAAATTCCTTATCAAAAAGAAAGAGAGCGAGAGAGAGAAAGAGAGAGAAAGCCCTTTCTGGTGTAACCCTTACAAAAAAGTAACCTGAAATCATTGTTCCCACCTTACAAATTCCACTGCTCTGCTATTTCCCAGTGGGATTTGAGTCTAAATGAGAACATTTATGATAGCAACAGAGTGACATCAATCGCCTAAAGAGAGGATTTGTTAAATTAAGTTTGACCTAAAGCTGCCTCCTTACGTATTTAAATTTGGTTTAAAAGTTTCTTCTTATATAGCGAACTGTAACCTAACTGGATGTGTAAACAGACTATAACCTACTCTTGTAACAAAGAGCTGAATCTTAGCCAATTATAGCAGCCGAGTTTCAGTCAATCACAGGTAGCCAACTGTTTTTTTTTGTTGTTTTTTTTTTGAGTTTCTTTCTTTTTTTTTTTTTTTTTTTAATTATACTTTAGGTTTTAGGGTACATGTGCACAATGTGCAGGTTTGTTACATATGTATCCATGTGCCACGTTGATTTCCTGCACCCATTAACTCGTCATTTAGCATTAGGTATATCTCCTAATGCTGTCCCTCCCCCCTCCCCCAACCCCACAACAGTCCCCGGAGTGTGATGTTCCCCTTCCTGTGTCCATGAGTTCTCATTGTTCAATTCCCACCTATGAGTGAGAACATGTGGTGTTTGGTTTTTTGTCCTTGCGATAGTTTACTGAGAATGATGTTTTCCAGTTTTATCCATGTCCCTACAAAGGATATGAACTCATCCTTTTTTATGGCTGCATAGTATTCCATGGTGTATATGTGCCATATTTTCTTAATCCAGTCTATCGTTGTTGGACATTTGGGTTGGTTCCAACTCTTTGCTATTGTGAATAGTGCCGCAATAAACATACGTGTGCATGTGTCTTTATAGCAGCATGATTTATAGTCCTTTGAGTATATACCCAGTAATGGGATGGCTGGGTCAAATGGTATTTCTAGTTCTAGATCCCTGAGGAATCGCCACACTGACTTCCACAATGGTTGAACTAGTTTACAGTCCCACCAACAGTGTAAAAGTGTTCCTATTTCTCCACATCCTCTCCAGCACCTGTTGTTTCCTGATTTTTTAATAATGGCCATTCTAACTGGTGTGAGACGGTATCTCATTGTGGTTTTGATTTGCATTTCTCTGATGGCCAGTGATGATGAGCATTTCTTCATGTGTTTTTTGGCTGCATAAATGTCTTCTTTTTAGAAGTGTCTGTTCATGTCCTTCACCCACTTTTTGATGGGGTTGTTTGTTTTTTTCTTGTAAATATGTTTGAGTTCATTGTAGATTCTGGATATTAGCCCTTTGTCAGATGAGTAGGTTGCAAAAATTTTCTCCCATTCTGTAGGTTGCCTGTTCACTCTGATGGTAGTTTCTTTTGCTGTGCAGAAGCTCTTTAGTTTAATTAGAACCCATTTGTCAATTTTGGCTTTTGTTGCCATTGCTTTTGGTGTTTTAGACATGAAGTCCTTGCCCACGCCTATGTCCTGAATGGTATTGCCTAGGTTTTCTTGTAGGATTTTAATGGTTTTAGGTCTAACATTTAAGTCTTTAATCCATCTTGAATTAATTTTTGTATAAGGTGTAAGGAAGGGATCCAGTTTCAGCTTTCTACATATGGCTAGCCAGTTTTCCCAGCACCATTTATTAAATAGGGAATCCTTTCCCCATTTCTTGTTTTTGTCAGGTTTGTCAAAGCTCAGATAGTTGTAGATATGCGGCATCATTTCTGAGGGCTCTGTTCTGTTCCATTGATCTATGTCTCTGTTGTGGTACCAGTACCATGCTGTTTTGGTTACTGTAGCCTTGTAGTATAGTTTGAAGTCAGGTAGGGTGATGCCTCCAGCTGCCTCCAGCTTTGTTCTTTTGGCTTAGGATTGACTTGGCGATGTGGGCTCCTTTTTGGTTCCATATGAACTTTAAAGTAGTTTTTTCCAATTCTGTGAAGAAAGTCTTTGGTAGCTTGATGGGGATGGCATTGAATCTATAAATTACCTTGGGCAGTATGGCCATTTTCACGATATTGATTCTTCCTACCCATGAGCATGGAATGTTCTTCCATTTGTTTGTATCCTCTTTTATTTCATTGAGCAGTGGTTTGTACTTCTCCTTGAAGATGTCCTTTACATCCCTTGTAAGGTGGATTCCTAGGTATTTTATTCTCTTTGAAGCAATTGTGAATGGGAGTTCACTCATGATTTGGCTCTCTGTTTGTCTGTTATTAGTATACAGGAATGCTTGTGATTTTTGTATATTGATTTTGTATCCTGAGACTTTGCTGAAGTTGCTAATCAGCTTAAGGAGATTTTGGGCTGAGACGATGGGGTTTTCTAGATATACAATCATGTCATCTGCAAACAGGGACAATTTGACTTCCTCTTTTCCTAATTGAATACCCTTTATTTCCTTCTCCTGCCTGATTGCCCTGGCCAGAACTTCCAGCACTATGTTGAATAGGAGCGGTGAGAGAGGGCATCCCTGTCTTGTGCCAGTTTTCAGAGGGAATGCTTCCAGTTTTTGCCCATTCAGTATGATATTGGCTGTGGGTTTGTCGTAGATAGCTCTTATTATTTTGAGATACGTCCCATCAATACCTAATTTATTGAGAGTTTTCAGCATGAAGGTTGTTGAATTTTGTCAAAGGCCTTTTCTGCATCCATTGAGGTAATCATGTGGTTTTTGTCTTTGGTTCTGTTTATATGCTGGATTACATTTATTGATTTGCGTATGTTGGACCAGCCTTGCATCCCAGGGATGAAGCCCACTTGATCATGGTGGATAAGCTTTTTGATGTGCTGCTGGATTCAGTTTGCCAGTATTGTATTGAGGACTTTTGCATCAATGTTCATCAAGGATATTGGTCTGAAATTCTCTTTTTTGGTTGTGTCTCTGCCAGGCTTTGGTATCAGGACAATGCTGGCTTCATAAAATGTGTTAGGGAGGATTCCCTCTTTTTCTATCGATTGGAATAGTTTTAGAAGGAATGGTACCAGTTCCTCCTTGTACCTCTGGTAGAATTCGGCTGTGAATCCATCAGGTCCTGGACTCTTTTTGGTTGGTAAGCTATTGATTATTGCCACAATTTCAGCACCTGTTATTGGTCTATTCAGAGATTCAACTTCTTCCTGATTTAGTCTTGGGAGGGTGTATGTGTCTAGGAATTTATCCATTTCTTCTAGATTTTCTAGTTTATTTGCGTAGAGGTGTTTGTAGTATTCTCTGATGGTAGATTGTATTTCTGTGGGATCGGTGGTGATATCCCCTTTTTCATTTTTCATTGCGTCTATTTGATTCTTCTCTCTTTTCTTCTTTATTAGTCTTGCTAGCGGTCTATCAATTTTGTTGATCTTTTCAAAAAACCAGCTCCTGGATTCATTAATTTTTTGAAGGGTTTTTTGTGTCTCTATTTCCTTCAGTTCTGCTCTGATTTTAGTTATTTCTAGCCTTCTGCTAGCTTTTGAATGTGTTTGCTCTTGCTTTTCTAGTTCTTTTAATTGTGATGTTAGGGTGTCAATTTTGGATCTTTCCTGCTTTCTCTTGTGGGCATTTAGTGCTATAAATTTCCCCCTACACACTGCTTTGAACGTGTCCCAGAGATTCTGGTATGTTGTGTCTTTGTTCTCGTTGGTTTCAAAGAACATCTTTATTTCTGCCTTCATTTCATTATGTACCCAATAGTCATTCAGGAGCAGGTTGTTCAGTTTCCATGTAGTTGAGCGGTTTTGAGTGAGTTTCTTAATCCTGAGTTCTAGTTTGATTGCACTGTGGTCTGAGAGACAGTTTGTTATAATTTCTGTTCTCTTACATTTGCTGAGGAGAACTTTACTTCCAACTATGTGGTCAATTTTGGAATAGGTGTGGTGTGGTGCTGAAAAAAATGTATATTCTGTTGATTTGGGGTGGAGAGTTCTGTAGATGTCTATTAGGTCCACTTTGTGTAGAGCTGAGTTCAATTCCTGGATATCCTTGTTAACTTTCTGTCTCGTTGATCTGTCTAGTGTTGACAGTGGGGTGTTAAAATCTCCCATTATTATTGTGTGGGAGTTTAAGTCCCTTTGTAGGTCACTCAGGACTTGCTTTATGAATCTGGGTGCTCCTGTGTTGGGTGCATATATATTTAGGATAGTTAGCTCTTCTTGTTGAATTGATCCCTTTACCATTATGTAATGGCCTTCTTTGTCTCTTTTGATCTTTGTTGGTTTAAAGTCTATTTTATCAGAGACTAGGATTGCAACCCCTGCCTTTTTTGTTTTCCATTTGCTTGATAGATCTTCCTCCATCCCTTTATTTTGAGTCTATGTGTGTCTCTGCACGTGAGATGGGTTTCCTGAATACAGCACACTGATGGGTCCTGACTCCTTATCCAGTTTGCCAGTCTGTGTCTTTTAATTGGAGCATTTAGCCCATTTACATTTAACGTTAATATTGTTATGTGTGAATCTGATCCTGTCATTATGATGTTAGTTGGTTATTTTGCTCATTAGTTGATGCAGTTTCTTCCTAGCCTCGATGGTCTTTACAATTTGGCATGTTTTTGCAGTGGCTGGTACCGGTTGTTCCTTTCCATGTTCAATGCTTCCTTCAGGAGCTCTTTTAGGGCAGGCCTGGTGGTGACAAAATCACTCAGCGTTTGCTTGTCTGTAAAGTATTTTATTTCTCCTTCACTTATGAAGCTTAGTTTGGATGGATAGGAAATTCTGGGTTGAAAATTCTTTTCTTTAAGAATGTTGAATATCGGCCCCCACTCTCTTCTGGCTTGTAGAGTTTCTGCGGAGAGATCAGCTGTTAGTCTGATGGGCTTCCCTTTGTGGGTAACCCGACCTTCCTCTCTGGCTGCCCTTAACATTTTTTCCTTCATTTCAACTTCAGTGAATCTGACAATTATGTGTCTTGGAGTTGCTCTTCTCGAGGAGTATCTTTGCGGCGTTCTCTGTATTTCCTGAATCTGAATGTTGGCCTGCCTTGCTAGACTGGGGACGTTCTCCTGGAGAATATCTTGCAGAGTGTTTTCCAACTTGGTTCCATTCTCCCCGTCATTTTCAGGTACACCAATCAGACGTAGGTTTGGTCTTTTCACATAGTCCCAAATTTCTTGGAGGCTTTGTTCATTTCTTTTTATTCTTTTTTCTCTAAACTTCCCTTCTCGCTTCATTTCATTCATTTCATCTTCCATCAGTGATACCCTTTCTTCCAGTTGATCACATCTGCTACTGAGGCTTCTGCAATCTTCGCGTAGTTCTTGAAACTTGGCTTTCAGCTCCATCAGCTCCTTTATGCCCTTGTCTCCATTGGTTATTCTAGTTATCCATTCTTCTAATTTTTTTTCAAAGTTTTTAACTTCTTTGCTATTGTTTTGAATTTCCTCCCGTAGCTCAGAGTAGTTTGATCGTCTGAAGCCTTCTTCTCTCAACTCGTCAAAGTCATCCTCCATCCAGCTTTGTTCTGTTGCTGGTGAGGAACTGCGTTCCTTTGGAGGAGGAGAGGTGTTCTGCTTTTTAGAGTTTCCAGCTTTTCTGCTCTGTTTTTTCCCCATCTTTGTGGTTTTATCTACTTTTGGTCTTTGATGATGGTGATGCATAGATGGGTTTTTGGTGTGGATGTCCTTTCTGTTTGTTAGTTTTCCTTCTACCAGACAGGACCCTCAGCTGCAAGTCTGTTGGAGTTTACTAGAGGTCCACTCCAGACCCTGTTTGGCTGGGTGTCAGCAGCGGTGGCTGCAGGACAGCAGATTTTCGTGAGACCACAAATTCAGCTGTCTGATAGTTCCTCTGGAAGTTTTGTCTCAGAGGAGTACCCGGCCGAGTGAGGTGTCAGTCTGTCCCTACTGGGGGGTGCCTCCCAGTTAGGCTGCTCAGGGGTGAGGGACCCACTTTAGGAGGCAGTCTGTCCATTCTCAGATCTCCAGCTGCGTGTTGGGAGAACCACTACTTTCTTCAAAGCTGTCAGTCAGACAGGGACATTTAATTCTGAGGAGGTTCCTGCTGACTTTTTGTCTGTGCCCTGCCCCCAGAGGTGGAGCCTACGGAGGCAGGCAGGCCTCCTTGAGCTGTGGTGCGCTCCACCCAGTTCGAGCTTCCTGGCTGCTTTATTTACCTAAGCAAGCCTGGGCAATGGCGGGCGCCCCTCCCCCAGCCTCGCTGCCCCCTTGCAGCTTGATCTCAGACTGCTGTGCTAGCAATCAGCGAGACTCCGTGGGCATAGGACCCTCCGAGCCAGGTGCGGGACACAGTCTCCTAGTGTGCCGTTTTCCAGGCCGGTTGGAAAAGCGCAGTATTGGGGTGGGACTGACCCGATATTCCAGGTGCCGTCTGTTACCCCTTTCTTTGACTAGGAAAGGGAACTCCCTGACCCCTTGCGCTTCCCGAGTGAGGCAATGCCTCGCCCTGCTTCGGCTCGCGCACAGTGCACTTCACCGACTGTCCTGCACCCACTGTTAGGCACTCCCTAGTGAGATGAAACCGGTACCTCAAGCAGAAATGCAGAAATCACCCATCTTCTGTGTCGCTGAGGCTGGGAGCTGGAGACCGGAGCTGTTCCTATTTGGTCATCTTGGCTCCACCCTCCAGAATCCACAGGTAGCCAACTGTTCACACCATGTTCAAATAAAGCAAACACCGAACTGTAACTAATCTGGCTATTTCTGTACCTCATTTCTGTTTTCTGTTCACTTTCCTTTTTCTGTTTAGAAATCCTCCCTGACCACATGGCAGTGCCAGAGTCGCTCTGTACCTATCATGGTTCTGGGGGCTGTCTGACTCCTAAATCATGCTTTGCTCAATTAAACTCTGTTAATTAATTAATCAATTTAATTTGTCTAAAGTTTCTATTTTAACCAGACTTAAAGTATATATGTGTGTGTGTGTGTGTGTGTGTGTATGTATGTATAGTCACACTGATAGTAACTATCTGTTTGGTGTCTGTCATGCAACAGAGCAAAAAACTTTTTAAATAGAGGGAATAGAACTAAAAAAACCTCCTATCCAATTGATAGCTGATTTATTAGGAGTTTTACAACTGCCTGCTCAGGTATCGGTAGTTCATTTTGCTAGCAGAGCTTCAAAAGCTGCTGTTAAAACACAGCAATCTCCAAACTTAAAAAGCTTCACTTTTAACACAATGAGAAATGTTTGTTCATTTTTAAAACAATCCTTTGTGAAAGAAAATAGACAAAAGGATTATAAAAGAGGCTAAATGAAATTTGACCAACTATGGAAACTACCTAGCAAACTAATTCCTATGCCACAGTACCCATTTGCTTGGTTAGTATTGTTGTGTCATCAACAAAATCACTTGAATAAAAGAGGGAACTTAAAGACACTAAACTCTTTCTACACCTACCAAAAAGAGAAAAGTATTCAAAACATATGGAAAAGAGATGTGCTATTTGTCAGCAGAATTCTATACAGGCCACTCCCAAGGTAAGCCCAAGAAGTTCTCCCTGGCCAGCTTTACCAGGAACCTGGTGGCATTTGATTTCATAGAGTTAATGCCTACAGACTGCGCTTCTGTCTACTTACAGCGTGTGTAAGATCTAGATGGCCTGAGGTCTTTTCCTTTTCCAAAGCTGATGCTCAGACAGTGTAAAGGCTCTCCTATTACACAGAATTCCCACTTTTGAGATACTAAAACATATTGAATCAGAGGAAGTCATTTTACTTTTACTCTTGTCCAGAAATTATGCAGAAGTTTACAGGTATCTAAAAGTTCCAGTCTGCTGCACAAGCAGAGCATATAAACGCAAAAAAAGCAAACCAAAATTCAAAACCAAACACTCCTTGGATAAGATTCAGCAATCAGGTTAAATTGACCTAGAGCCTTATCAGTTAGCCTTATTACAAATTAGAATTTAAAAAGTAGAATAACCCCTGCAACAAACATGGAATCTCTTCTTTGGACTTATATTTGGGGAGCCTATGAATTTGAGTCTGAGGCCATATGATATGCCTGACTTAACTGAATCTTTTCATAATCGCATTTAGTACTTTAAAAAGCTTCTGTCTTCTCCCCAGAAACCCTGAGACAAAGTCAGAAAGATCTGGAAAGACCTGCCAGAGGAAATCTGCCACCCCTCTGGACTAGGAGACTTCATCTACATAAAAGTGGGCTGTCACCATGCTGGGAGGGACCCTTTAAAGTGCTGCTGGTGACCCATAAGGCTATCAGTGCAAAAGGCAAACTGCTAAATCCAGGCTTCCTATGTGAAGCTAGCACCACAGGACAGCTGGACTGTGCTTTCTAAAAATTAGGACCTAAAACTGAAGTTTTCTACTCAACTGAAAAGAAGTATTCTAGAAAATGTATTACTATTCCTATAGGCTGCCTGGCTGTTCTGTTCATGACAGTGGTTATTCCAATTACTTTGAGAATTATATTTTTTAGAAAACAAACAGTATTATTTGTTGCACTTCTTTTTTCTTCTGCACTCCCAGTAAATGTTCCCATAACCCCACATCACCAGTCAGCTTTAAATTATGCTACCAGAATGAACATGATCTGGACTTACAAGTCCAACAATTTCATTTTTAGCAGAGTGTAAGTGGGGTCATTTTCACTAGTACTGTTCAGTAATAATGAAAGTAATAAATATGCATCCAGACACCGAAGCTTTAAATTTGACACCAAGAAAAGTTAACTGGTTTGATTGGAAGAATGATGTAGAAAGGCATCTAATGAATAGACAAACAGAAACTGCAAAAGACAGCTTTAATGTCACTAGATTCACATTGGGATGCAAGTTCTCTCCAATTCCAGTACAGATGAATAAACAAAAGTGAATGCCTGTTATATTTAAAGGTTATTCCTCCAAGGCAAATATTATACTGAATTTTAAAATTCATCATACTGTGATTCTGGTAATTGCATTGTTTGCATTTTACTATAGACTTGCAGAATTTTCAGGCAACTGCAGGTTGCCCAGAAAAAGGTACAAATAATTAGGAGATTGTAATGTGATTTTTGTAGTAACACAGGGAGGTGATTTTAAGGGCAAATACAAATTAAAAATAAGAGGCTTAACTCTCCCTGTTGAAAATAAGAGAAAATATCTCCCCTCTTTCTTTTCAGAATCTCTTTTTCTATTCTTTTCAAATGTGTATAAATCTTCTCAATGGCTAAATAAGTTTCTCAACTCAGGAATGTTTCCTCCAGGGCCTGGGAGTCATCTTTTTGAAACGCAAACATCACAGAAGATAGTGTCCCTATCTCCGAGTTCCTGTGGGAAGGTAAGAGCCTAACTTGGTGGGCTCCTTGCTCCAATTTGCAAAACTACCTTCTGTCATAAAGATATGGGAAGTTTGTTTTTCTCCAAAAAAAGCCAACGCAGGTGGTCTCCCCAATTACCAAAATAAAGTTAGGACAAACTCTGTGTGACAAAAGGTGTTGTCGAGTCCTCTTAACTTGAGGACTAGTGATTGTTAATCTTGAGAACGCGTAGGCACTGGGGTGTATCTGTTTGCCTGTATAAGGGTATGAGATTCCTTTCTGTCTTTGGAATCTCTTGGCAATTGCCTGTGAGACCCATCACATCCTGGTTTATGATTATTCAATAATAAAAGTGTCTTGCATAACACCTGTGAAGGATAAACTTATAAGAAAACTGATAACAATAAAGGTGGTTTGTTTCTCTACTACCCTTGTGGAGAAGATTTCTGGTTAATTATATTTCCCCCACACTCCCCCAAAGCATCAGCAAGTATGCCTTCTGTTATGTTCTATGGTATTACTGTTTTATTCCTGTTAAAAAAAAAATGTGGGAAATCTGCTCCAAACAGCCCTATGGTGGCGTAGCCAGCAGTGATTAATCAAACCTATCTGTGCTTTAATAGACCACCCCCAACCCCCAGCCCCCATCCCCACCCCCTAAGGACATCAGTCAACAGATGACTTGAGAAGAGCACTCCATCGTTGTTTTCTTTCTCTCTCTGTGTGTATTCAGATACTGCTTAGTTCACCAGAAGAGCCTTGTCCAGCTCCTTCTGCCAACCTTAGATGTGAGGCACTTTAACTTTCTGTGGCAGGACCAAGCCCCCGTAGTTCCTGTAGTCCAAAGGATTGATGAAAAACTTTCTGTGCCTCCTCTGAGAGCTACCGCAGCCACAGTTTCATTTGTGTTATTAACCTTCTGCCAAGTTGGCTTTCCACAGAAATACAATGGCTCCTCCTGAAATGACACTGTGTCTGTGTATCTTCTTTCTTCCCTTATTTAGGAATTTTTTTTCAAAGGATCAGGCTGAGGTCCCTTGGAGGAAATGGTGTTATCCATTTAGTTATCCTTTCCTGGTGCATCTTTGCCCCACCCCTCCCACTTTGTTTAAAGACACTTGCTTTCTCTGCTTGATTTTTAAAGTCCTCATAAAATGGGCAAGCCTTACCTTTCTAGCCTGATTCTACTGCCCCTTCCTCTGACATTTAAGCATCTAGTACTCAGCACTGGCAGATAGTGGGCACCCAGATTTTTGTTGGAAAAAAAAAGAGATTTCAGCTTCTAGAACATCCTGGAATATCCTTTGGTAAGCCTGCCTACAACCTAAGCATTCTTCCAGGAATGTTCTTTCACCATGGAAACCTCTCAAGATTTCATAGTGAAATGGGAGAGTTCCCTGACCTACCCTGCAGGACGTGTGACAGGAGTGTGGCTCGTCTGTTCGGCCGCCAAGCATGCTCAAACCACTTACGGGATGAGGAGCACACAGATGGGCAAGTGCAGGAGCTAGGGCGAGCACTTTTGGGCTCTGGCCCCACGGTAGCATCTAGGGGTGGGTGCTTGGGACTCTCGAAGCCCAAGTGGGTGTATGTTACACTGTGCTTTTTTAGCTCTGTCATCTATAGACGGCTTAAGTGTTAACCAGCTCAGAGCCCTCTTGGTACCCAGGTTCTTATCTGGCATCCAGGAAGAATCAGGTCACACACAAACTTGAAGGATGGTGAATGCAGGGGTTTTATTGAGTGGTGGAGGTGGCTCTCAGTGGGATGGATGGGGAGCTGGGAAGGGGATTGAGTGGGAAGATGATCTTCCCCTGGAGTTTGACCATCCAGCGGCCAATCTCCCCTCCCACCACCCCAGCCGAACTCCTCTCGATGTTCAGATTCTCCTTTTCTTCTCTCCTTCTCTGCCATGCTGTTCTGCCACTCTTCTGCTCTTCTGTTCATCTGCTCATGGAGCCTGGGGTTTGGGGTTTATATGGGTACAAGATAGGGGGGTGTGGTGGGCCAAAAGACAGCTTTTGGGTGTGAAAACAGGAATGCCTATTCCCATTTAGGGCTGGGGGTTTTCAGGCTTGAGGGTCAGGCCTTTGCCAGGGAACTGCCCTCTTCTACCCAGTATTTCCCTGCTCCTGTCCATATCAATAGCACATGCTCCCTATCCCCACCCGTGCACCACCACCACCACCACCACCACCACTATGGAAATCAATCTCTGCCACATACATCCACAGCACTTTGATGCGTGCCATACTAAAGCTATCACTAGTCTGCCTGGTTCAGTGATTTATGTATGTGCACGTGTCCTTACCACACTGGAGCCCTTGTGGGGCTCCACCTGCAACTGATTCGCCTTTAAATCTCTGTATGCCTGTGCTTAGCAGAAGAGAGGTAAATGTTTGAATCGAAGTCTTGTTCTCTTTAGGCAAGAGAAAGAAATATATCTGGCCCTCCCCACCTCCCCTAACACTCCTCCCTCTCTTCTGACCATGCAGCAGCCAGCCTGTGCAGGAGCTGCCCTTGAGAGGGGGGAAAATGAGAGATAATGACAGTGTCATAGCACTGAGGCACATAAATATTTACAGGCTGGGTTTATTTATAGACTAGAGGAGTGTGACAGTTCTGCTTCAGTCCCTTCACTTTAGCCACTTGGTGTGAGGCAACCAAAGCAGCCTTACTCACTTTCCCCTCCTGAGAGGACAAGGGAGGTTCTCCACAAGCCCCCATATGCGGTGCTGACCATTCTGGGCCCCCAGGTCTTGGGCACCTGGAATGCTCATGAGGCTGCTTGGTATCTGCATTGCATGATTCACCTGGAGAGAGGAGACTCAGTATGTGTTACCTCACCTAGCCAACCACCAAGTCCTACTCATGACCGCATTTTAAATCTATTGCATCGGTAAGAATGGACTGTTCTGCCCACAAGTCCTTGGATGTAACTCATTACAGGCAGGGCTTTGCAGCTTCAAGAACAGATAGCTACTTTGCAGAAGTCTTTAAAAAGCAGTTGGTCTCATTCATGCAAGTAAATATTACTCAGTCCCTTCTTTTCCTCCTTTTCATTCATTCTGAAACCCAGAGGGTTGAGAGCAAGTGGGCAGTAAAGGACAGATAGGCCCCATAGGAACCTCTAGGGTCTCATACCCTAAACTTCTGCACAGACAACAAGGCTTTGCATTTGCATAGTAATTGTTTATTGAGCTTTCCTATATGCCAAGCACTGTGCTGAATACTTTACATGCATTATTTCATTTAGCTCTCAAAAACAACAAAGACTCCACCAATAAAGTGCTTGTGTTCAGTGTGTGAGGCCTCATTGAGTTGCACAATGTGCAATTGGATTACGTGCAATTTTCTGTATATATGTTATGCTACAATTTAAAAAGCCCTGTGAAGTACATGCTGTTATCTTTTTTAAAAAAAGAAACCAAGTGAGTTTGATCCCTGAATCCAAATTCTTTACCACAACGCACTACAAAGTATCTCTAAGAATTTTCCCTAAACACAATGGCTCAGAAGGAATGGCAGCGGCCTCAAGTTACCATCCCCACACCAATATCTGGTTAAATGAGCTCAAGCCCGCTGGACCTGGGCAGGTCTCTCACCTACCTGCCTAAGTACTGGGAGAACAGAGACCTTTATGAATTTCTCACCCCACCAAACACAGCTGGACCCTCCAGGTTCTACTTTCAAAAGCCATTCCTAAGCTCCCAGCCCTCACTGGGGATGAATCAGGGGTGATGATTCACTTTATGAATAGATAATTTTTTTTCTTAAACAAAACAGTTCATTATCTGACTTCTTTCAAAAGTAGTGGGCTTCCCTAAGGATACCCAGATACTTCATACGTAAGTAGCCGCCTATCAGAGATCCTGAGGACATGGAGGAGGTGGGAGAAGTGACCTTGCCCTTTACTTGGAAGTCATTGACACTTGAAAACTAAATGAAAAGGAGGCTGAGCATCTCTGAAATTTCAATTTAATTCAATGGGGAAATATTTGTTTTACAATAATTTTATGTGCATAATAACCCTTAAGGGAAGTTTCTATTGTTCAAGATGAGGGAGCAGGCCGAATGCAGAAGTGTTGGATTAACCATGCTGGTGGATTGGCAGCTCCTGCCTCAGGGCCTTTGCACTGGCTGCTCCTTCTACCTAGAAACTCTTCCATCAGATAGAGCCATGGGGGGTGATCCCTTGCATCCTTCAAGTCTCTGCTCACACTTCACCTTCTTAGAGAGACCTCCTGGGACCATCCTATGTGAGATCCCCCCATCCTCCGTCTCTCTCCTTTATCTTGCTTCATCTTCCTCCATAGTTAGTGTCCCCATCTAGTGTGTGCATACACACCATTTCTTGGCAATGTGTTGTCTCCTGACATTGGAATATAAGCTTCACAAGAGCAAGCCCTGTGTCTCTTTTGCTCCCTACTCTACTCTCAGTACCCAGAACAGCACCAGGTCTACAGTAGCTGTTCCATAAAATGTGTTAAATAAATAGTTGCTTCCAAAGTAGGTTTCTCCTTTTGGGAATTCTGTGTGTCCTGTTCTCACAGCCACCTGAATGATTAAATTACATTTCAGTGTGTCCCTACCTATATTGCCAGTAGTCTCCTCTTTGTGTTATATCCTCTTTGGGAAATGAGAGTTGCTGATAGTTTCATGAGAGATGAGAAGGCATCAATTTTAGTCTGGGAGGGACCAGAACTGATAAACCTCAGCCCCGCAGCCGTATTCCCCACCAAACTTCACACTTTCAGTGAAGTGCTCCCTAAGGGCAGACACCATATTTATTCTTTTCTTTTGTTTCACTTTCTTCCCCAGCACCTACTGTTGTAGTTGGCGCATTGCAGGTACTCAACACAATTTTGTGAATGAGGATGTATGTCTTCTTCAAATGGGATAGTTCCCTTGACCTCTTTGCAGAACTTGCAAAGATGTTCACCTGTTTACTCAGCCTGCAGCTCTCAACCCCTTGTGGGATGGGGGAGCACACAGGTGAGTGGGTGCAGGGGCCAAGACGAGTGCTTCTGGGTGCTGGCAGGAGTAGAACTCTATGTGGCCCCATGGCAGCATCTGGTACCCCTGTGACCCCTGGAGCCCCAGAGGGCATGTGTTACAGTGTGATCTTTTAGCTTTGCCATCCATGGACACCTTAAGTGTTTAACAGCTCAGTGGAGGGTCAGGGTAACAGCCTTTTGAACCTACCCTCTTGGTACCTGAGTTCTTGTCCAGCATCCAGGAAGAATCAGGTTATGTGAACGAATTGAAGGGTGGTAAATGTGGAGGAATTTACTGAGCAGTGGAAGTGGCTCTCAGCAGTATGGGGAGCTGTAAAGGGGATGGAGTGGGAAGGTGGTCTTCCCCTGGAGTTTGGCCGTCCTCAGCCGAACTCTTCTCTGAAGTGCTGCCATCAAGCCCTCCCTCTGAAGTCAAGCTGTTTCTCTCCAACACCTGGCTGCTTCTTCTTTTTTCTCCTTCTCTGTGGCTCTGCTTCTGGGGCCTGGGGTTATTATGGGTGCAGAATGTGGGGAGGGGAGAGCGAGGGTGGTTTTGGAAAAGGCAACATTTGGGTGAGAAAACAGGAATGCATGCTCTCACTTTGGGCTGCAGGTTCAGGCTTAAGGGTGTGTCCCTTGCCGGGACCACCCCTTCTACCCAGTATTTCTCTGCCTCCTGTCTGTATCACTCTCAGTTTCACACAGTAAAAAGTATATTCCTCGATGCCAGACTGCTGGACACTGGATCGACACCACTCTCTGTCCTCTGAGGATGCTGCTGGCTCCTCCCTCCCTGCAGCTCCAATGTGACATCCTCAAGAGGGTTCTCTTACCACCCTACCAAAAGGAACTGCTTGCCCCCAACACACATGCATACATGTGCACTCTTTTCCTGGTTGCTTTTCTCAAATCACCTTTCACTCACTGAAAGTATCAGTTAAGATCATCAAGTTCAGTTAGTCCATTTCACAGATGAAACCTGGGCAGGTTAATGTACATTTACCCACAGATAACAGCTAGTTACTGGAAGAGTAGAAGCATGATGAAAATCTTCCTGCTAGGAGGATCTTCTTCCTCAGCACCCTGAGACCCCTCATTGGCCCTGCATGGCTTCCTGGAAGGTGAGCTGTGAAGCAGCCCACCCCAGTCAGCCATTCCTGGTGGAGCCAAGGCAGGGCAAGGCCCACAGCTTGCTCCCTCCCAGCCCTCCATCCACTCTGGGGAGAGGGCCTGGGCCCAGCCCCCTCCCACTCCCTCAGGGATCCTTTTGGCTGCAGCTTCTCCTGCACACTAGCATTTTTAAATTTTTGGCTGGTGGGGGTAGGATTTCTGAGTTCCAGTTTGAAGAGGGAGAATCTGACAGACCTGGCTAAGAACTAACCTCTCTGTCCATGTTAGGGGCACCAATCAATCAAACTGTGATTTGGTTACCCTTGAGTGAATTGTCCACTCCAGCCTCACTCATCTGCCACTGGGGATGAGGGTGAGGGTGGAGACAAGCAGAGTCAGGGGTGCATGATTGCCCAGCTGCCCTTCAGCAGGGACTGGCTTTGTCTTCCTTTCTTCTGGTCCTTTAGAAATTGCAGAGGAAGAATTCCAGCTCAGATCTGTCCACTCCCACAGGGTCCCAGACTGATACACTTTTTACCACACCTTCTCCACTCTCATGCCTCCACCCACCCCTGCCTCCTAGAGATCAAGGAAAGGGCCTCTGAGCACTGGCCCAAGATCTCTCAGGTAGGGCCTGTTTTAGAGAAAAGAGGTCATTTAAAAACATAGCCAAACACAAATAACTCCTGGCGCAGATGATTAGTATTCATTTAGCTCTGCCTAGACTTATAACTCCCAGGGTGTCAAGGAGCAGGACAGTTTACAAGCCTTGCATTCAAACCCATCATTAAGGCCATTATTAATGATGAGTTTGGATTCAAACCCAGTGTTAAGTCAAGAAAGGGATGACCAGGTAGTAGATATTCCCATTACCTTGATTTGATTATATGAATGTATAAAATTATCACATGTACCCCCAAAATATGTACATCTACTATGTGTCAATAAAAAAAGAAGGCATGACCACCTTAGAGACCCATATATGTCTTCTGAATCTGGATTGGGAGCAGAGACATCTGTTTCTGCACACCTGGAGCTGCTCTCCTCTCTCTGACCCACTAAGGAAGTGTAGCAGAGCAGTAGTGATAAAAGTGACCTTATTATGCACACTAGGCTGAGTGGGCTCTAAGTTCCTTTAAAGCAAATATGTGTAGGTCTGAAATATATCTTTGTTTTGTTTTGTTTTGTTGAGACAGGGTCTTGCTCTGTTGCCCAGGCTGGAGTACAATGGTGCAATCATGGGTCGCTGCAGCTTCAACCCCCTGGGCTCAAGGGATCCTGCTGCTGCAGCCACTTGAGTATTTGGGACTACAGTCACATTCCACTGTGCCCAGCTAATTTTTTTTTTGTCAATAGCTTATTGGTTTCATTAAAATATTTCCTCTTAGAAGTAATTCAAAACACCCATTTAAAAAACGTATTACATTCCTGTAGCATCCACTTACTATTATTGAAAGAAAAGTCTGCATTTGATTATGCACCCAGCTAATTTTTTAAGTTTTTTGTAGAGACCAGGTCTTGTCAGGTTGGCTAGGCTGGTCTCAAACTCCTGGGCTCAAGCAATCCTCCCACCTTGGCCTCCCAAAGTGCTATTACTACAGGTGTGAGCCACCCTGCTTGTAATATTTCATAATTTAAAAAAATTGTTGCTAATCTGGATATTTAAACTGTTTTTACTAACTACTCATTTGTGACACAACTCACAAACTTGATACCTTGCAACCTGGTTGAGAAAGATGCTATAAAGAATTTCTGTGCCCCAAGGACACACATGATATAGCAGGGTTGTATGAAGGCATTTGAGTCCTAACACTCAAACACTAGGTGCTGGTGAAAAAAAAGAGAATAAATACAGTGCCTGCTCTTGGAGAGCACTCTACTGAAGGTGTGAGGTTTAGTGGGAGGAGTCTCCCACCCCTACCATATGCAATTCAAGTTAAGCAATGCTAAAACCATAAAATGACAAATAACAAAAATTTACTTGTATGTTAAAAATGAAGTTGCTTCTTGGATGGGCTCTTCTGGCTTTTCTAGATCCATGCTTTGTCTTACTGGTTGGTAAAGTCTAGACCAGTGCTGGTCTAGACTGTAGGCTCCCTGAGGGCAGGACTGGGGATTACAACACCCCATGTGCCTTAAAGCTCGCCTCACGCACAGCCTGCCTCTGGTGTGTGCTGCCTCCATCTCTGTGGAATATAGAGGAACTAACTGTTCCTGGGTGTCTGGAATGGATGCTTGAAGGACAATGGGCTGAGAACCCTCAGAAGTCATTTTTTCCTCATCTCTGGAAGTGCTGAAGGAACCCTAAGGAGGTGGGTCGTTACAGACCTGCTTCCATCTGTAACTCCTGCTCATGGACACATTTGCTGGGCACCTCATCTGGGGATGAGGACAAGGCTGGCTCACCACGAGCACTGACACAGTTCAGTTTGAGGCAGGACCAGATTTAACATTTTTATCCACCCACCTGCTTTCCTACTATTTGTGGCTTCATATCTTTGTGTCTTGAATGCTGTGATATTGTGATATAATAAGAAATATGTATTTGGTCTTCATCCGTGTCCAAGGCACAAGAGCTCCTAAAACCCTTGGAACTTTCTCAAGGATAGGGGTGAGAGGAGTGTCTTTGTTATTTATAATAAGCCCCTTTCAACCATACCTCAGTTTGTGCAAGTGGGGTGACTCTTTGAGGATGGGGGTTGGTTGCAGAAAAACCAACCCTGTGATTAGAGGGTTGTAACTTTCAGCCCTGGACACCATTCCTGCCTCCACCCCACATCTCTGGAGAGGGGCAAGGGGCTGAAGATGGACTTAACCCCAATGACCAATGATTTAATCAACCATGCCTATGTAACGGAACCTTGGTAAAAAAAAAAAAAAAAAAAAAAAAAAACTCCAAAAACTAAAGGAAGGGGTTCAAAGAGCTCCAGAGTTGGTGAATGCTGGGAGGGTGGTGCAACCCAACTCCACGAGTACAGAAGTCCTGTGCTTGGAACCTTCTTGGACCTTGCGCTATATGCCTCTCCATCTGACTGTTCATCTGTATCCTGTATAATTAACGAGTAACAATAAGGAAAAGTGTTTCCCTGAGTTCTGTGAGCCCTGATAGCAAATTATCAAACCTGAGCAGAAGTCATGGGAACGCATGATTTGTAGCTTAGTTGGTCAGAAGCACTAGAGGCCTGAGACTTGTGACTGTTGTGTGAAGTGGGGACAATGTTGTGGGACTGAGCCCTTAGCCTGTGGGATCTGTCCTAACTTTGGGTAGTCAGTGTCAGAATTGACTTAAATTGTAAGTCAGCTAGTTGGTGTTCACAGAGAATTAGTGAACTTCTTGGTGTGGAAAACTTGTGTGTCTTGTGTTTAAAGTGTTGAGTATAGAGAATAGTTTTCTTTTAAAGGTCTTTGGATTACCTGAGCCTCCTCCTTAAGGGGCAGCCTCCTTAAGTTTTTGTTAACCTATTCTTCAGGTACCACAAGCCTCAGCTAGGCCTAGTAGGAATAAAAGTGGACATAGGATAATATGACAAATAATGTGGCTTGGCTTACCCAAACCCCATTTCCAATTCACTTCCTACTTGCTACCTTTCCCACAAGGGTGGCCAGGAAACACAGTTTTAACTAATGAGACATAGATGGAGCTCTGCTGTGAAGTTCCTGGGAAATCCTTTGCTTTTCTTATTCAAGCATCACCCTGATTCTTTCATAATTGAGTCCAAAGCTCATACTACTCACCACACAACAGACAATAAGTAGAGAGACAAGGTGCTGGGGCAAGGAAAGCAACTTTTATTGGGAAAGCCAACAAACTGAGAAGATGGTGGACTAGTGTCCTAAAGAACCGTCTTAAGTTAATACAAATTTTAGGCTCTTTTTATGTTAGGGGAAGGGAGAAGAGGAAGGGAATTGAGGTCAAGACATGACTGATGATCACAGACATCTGGGTGGCAGTGAGGGTCCAAGGAGGTTGTGAAACTTCTTTGTTCTTGGTCCAGTCACAGTGCTCCTCTAAGTCTTTAACATGGACAGGGTTGGTGGCTCATGCCTGTAATCCCAGCACTTGAGGGAGGTTGAGGCAGGAGGATCTTTTAAGCCCAGGGATTCAAGACCAGCCAGGGTAACAAAGTGAGACCCAGTATCTACAAAAATAAAAATAAAAACAAAAAATTTGTCAGGCAAGGTGATGCATGCCTGTAGTTCCAGCTACTTGGGAGGCTGAGGTAGGAGGATAACTTGAGCCCAGGAGGTCAAGGCTGTAGTGAGCCATGAGTTTGCCACTGCACTCTAGCCTGGGAGACAGAGTGAGAAAGACCCTGTCTCAGTCTTTAACATAACATTGTTACTTGTGCATACACCCTCTGTATCTCCTTGAAGGTTAGTTGGGGAAGGGACTATTATCCTTGCTTTAAAGGTAAACTATAAGCTAAATTCTTCCCACAGGTAGCTTGGCCTATGTGCAGAGATAAGCAAAGCAGTTAGCCCAAAAGATATCACTCTGCCTGGGGGTGGGGAAATAGGAGCAAACTGGAGTTATTCATGCTAGGCTTCCTTTTCATGGGTACATTTTCCCTGTTTTTCCTGCTGTGATTAAAAATTTGTTTACTGCTTCAGCAGCCATCTGAAAATCACGAGGAAATGATCAAAAGAACCCCAGAGATTTCAGTCCTGACTGCACAGAGCCACTGGATCAGCAACAGCAGTAATCGCCCACCTCGACTTCCTGTTAAGTTAGAAAAATAAATCTTGATTTGTTTAGATCTTTATAGTATGCTTTGCATTATTTGCAGCCAAAAGCACTATTATGAATACATATAGATCCCTGGGATGCAGGAGGGGAGCACTCTCACAGCCATGCTTATCTATAGGGACCTGGGTTCAGATCTGCTGGATAAAGCGCAGGTTCCTGAGTGACTCAGATCCCAACTACTAGACATGGTTTCTAACTGGAGACTAGGACTCTAAGTCAGGAAACAGGGCAGGATGGTGGGACTCATGAGTGTGCTGAATTTCCTGTATGGCTGTCACTGTGGGGTTTAGGGAATAAGGGGGCAGAGTGCCCATGGTCTTATCACCAGACTACATTGCAATCCAGCTGTGCTAGTGTATTAGTCCGTTCTCACACTGCTATGAAGAACTACCTGAGACTGGGTAATTTATGAAGAAAAGAGACTTAATTGACTCAAAATTCCTCGGACCTAACAGGAAGCATAACTGGGAAGCCTCAGGAAACTTACAGTCATGGCAAAAGGCAAAGAGGAAGCAAGTACGTCTTAGCATGGCAGAGCAGGAAAGAGAGAGAGGAGGGTAGTGCCACACACTTTTAAACCATCAGATCTCATGAGAACACACTCACTATCATGAGAACAGCAAGGGGGAAATCCGCCCCCATGATCCAATCACCTCCCACCAGGCCCCTCCCCTGACATATGGGGATTACAATTCAACATGAGATTTAAAAGGGGACACAGAGCCAAACCATTTCAGCTGGCCTCATAAGGACTGAAACCAAGAAAACACTGAGGGACCTCCTGGAAGCTGGGCATAGAGAGGGTAACACTCTACCCAGCTGGGTCACTCAGGAGACTAGGGACTCAGCTCTTTTTCTTCTGAGTTGGGTCTTCTGCCTCTGCCCAGCAGTGGCAATCAGCCTTGTCAAGTCCTCCATGGGGAATGATGGTGGCTTGAGGTGAACGAACACTACAGTGCTGTAGAAATGGAGAAGACGGAGCTGCTGCTGGCGTGGGTCCTTGTCATCCCCTCCCCTGCCTCCCCTCCTAGTATCATCCCCTCTCCTGCTACACCGTGTGACCACCCACCCCTTGGGCAATTCCTCCAGCCTCTGTGTGAGGCAAGGAGTTGAAGGTGGAAGCTGGATGAGCTGGGGGTGTGAGAGGTGGATTGTAAGGTGGGCAGGGACTGTGTCTCATCCAGCTTGGTGTCATCAGCACCTGGAACAGAATGGGTGGCAAAAGATGTGTGGCTTATGAAGCAACATCGGGACGCTCATCGTCCAGTTTCTGAGCAGTGCCCTGTTTAACAACAAATGTGTCATTTCAAAAAGACTCAAGTTCGTTACTGTCTTTTCTTGAACTCCTTGGAGGGAGATATGTAGACCACAGCAACATTCCTAAAACATCTTGAAAATGCTGCCTGCCCCTGTGTCTCTGCTTCCTCTCTGCAGCTTGTAGGTCCCAGCCTGGATCACACATGTCCATCCAGCAGGTCCTTCCCCTCCTGCCTTCTGGAAAGCTGTCCTGGACCATGGCCCTCTGCCTGCTCCCACTACCTCGCGTCCATGCTGCACACCTCCTCTCTGTACCCAGTGCTCCTGTTAGAACCCACTGTGTGTGTTCTGCTGGTTTCTTTGATTGTCTCTCCCCACCCACCCTGGCCACCGCTAAGTTGTCAGTTCCGTGTGGATAGGGACAGGCCTTTTATACCCTAGCATTGTGCCTTGGTACGTAGTAAATGCTCAAAAAAAAAAAAAAGTTTGTCAAATAGAAGGTATGCTCCTTGCTTTAGGACTTGCTTTTTATTTAAAGAGACAAGCTGT
>NW_026652283.1:57928765-57928997 GCF_009828535.3 Hylobates moloch
AACATTGACCCCATCTCTACAAAAATAAAAAATTAGCTGGGCGTGGTGGTGCATGCCTGTAGTCCCAGCTATTCGAGAGGCTGAGGTGGGAGGATAGCTTGAGCCCAGGAGTTGGAGGCTGCAGTGAGCCATGATGGTGCTACTGCACTCCAGCCTGGGCAACAGAGTGAGACTGTGTCTCTAAACACACACACACACACACACACACACACACACACACACACACACACAC
>NW_026652283.1:57929009-57938744 GCF_009828535.3 Hylobates moloch
ACCGGTGGAGGAATTCATGAAAAAATGCTCATCATCACTGGCCATCAGAGAAATGCAAATCAAAACCACAGTGAGATACCATCTCACACCAGTTAGAATGGCCATCATTAAAAAAGCAGGAAACAACAGGTGCTGGAGAGGATGTGGAGAAATAGGAACACTTTTACACTGTTGGTGGGACTGTAAACTAGTTCAACCATTGTGGAAGTCAGTGTGGCGATTCCTCAGGGATCTCGAACTAGAAATACCATTTGACCCAGCCATCCCATTACTGGGTATATACCCAAAGGACTATAAATCATGCTGCTATAAAGACACATGCACACGTATGTTTATTGCGGCACTATTCACAATAGCAAAGACTTGGAACCAACCCAAATGTCCAACAACAATAGACTGGATTAAGAAAATGTGGCACATATACACCATGGAATACTATGCAGCCATAAAAAATGATGAGTTCATGTCCTTTGTAGGGACATGGATGAAACTGGAAAACATCATTCTCAGTAAACTATCGCAAGGACAAAAAACCAAACACCGCATGTTCTCACTCATAGGTGGGAATTGAACAATGAGAACTCATGGACACAGGAAGGGGAACATCACATTCCGGGTACTGTTGTGGGGTGGGGGGTGGGGGGGGCGGGGACAGCATTAGGAGATATACCTAATGCTAAATGACGAGCTAATGGGTGCAGGAAATCAACATGGCACATGGATACATATGTAACAAACCTGCACATTGTGCACATGTACCCTAAAACCTAAAGTATAATAAAAAAATAAAAAATAAAAAAAAGAAGCTACTCACAGGCAATTCAATTATTCTAAAGGAGGATAAGGGATTGATAAGGGGATCAATGCTAGAAGGTAATTATTTCCTTACCAAAGGTGTTTTCCTTGCCCTGTAGAAACTGAGCAACCCTCAGTAGGCAGGACTTGGAAAAGACTTATCAACTTGATGCACTCAAGTCTCCCCAACTTCGACTTGTTTGTGTATATTCCAACACCTTCTCCCCTTTTTCCTGGTTATGAAAGAATGGGTACTAGTATTTCCTGCACCAGGTACTTCCTGCAGCCCCTAGTAACCTAGGTTCCAGGGTGAATGAAACCCACAGTGAAAGGTAGAGTAGCAGCAAATATGTATAAGAAGATGAGAGAAAAGTGGTTTAAAATGACATTCTAAAAGAACCAGAGATTTTGGCTGTTAGGAATTCTTTCTACTGGCCACCTAAAAATTTTACATTAGTAATGAAAACAGAGAAAATAAATTAGCTTTAACTTTAATCATCTAAATAGGAGGCAAAACAATTAATGATTAAGACTCTGAAACCAGATATTCATAGGCCCAAATCTCCAGAAATAATTTCATTTCACATGGAAAAGCCAGAAAACTTCGTAAATTGTAACTACTTTGTAGGAATTATCTCCAAGGAAAACTTTTCCCTAATAAAACAACAACAATGATTCAACTGAGGATGAGATGAATAGAGTGTCAAAGTCTACTAAGCAGGTCTGTGGTGCTTTAAATAGCAGCAAAACAGAACAAATTTCCTTTCCTATCATATTTTTACAAGAAACAGCACCTATTGTCCCAAGGGAAAAACAGAACATCGACACAAAAGCAGCATGGCTGAAGATGTCTGTGGCTTTATCTGCAGGAGCCCATCAACAGACATAAACCCATTTACCTCTACATAAACATTTCCAAACCACCAACAGAGTATTATTTTCAAAAGGCAAGAAACAGATCAATGCCATTTTCTTTCTTAAAAAACTATACACAATGTTCTAAATATATGCTCCCAAAATTACTAGGCTCCAAAGAAGGAAAGTCAGAAAAAATCAAATTATTTGTTTGGAAAATACTATCTAACTGAAAAATGGCAACTGCCAAAAAGTATTTAACTTCAAATATAAATGTGAAACAATGTCAACATGTCAACTTTGAACTTTCGATAAACCTCAAATAGTTTACTTAAAAGAAGATTTTGCTGTTACAGGAGGTTACATTCTGCCTATACTTTTTTTTTTTTTTTCAGACAGGGTCTCACTCCCATTTCCCAGGCTGAAGTGCACTGACATGACCTTGGCTCACTGCAGCCTCAACCTCACGGAGTCAGGTGATTCTCCCACCTCAGCCTCCCAAGTGGCTGAAACTACAGGTGCACACCACCATGCCCGGCTGATTTTTTGTATTTTCAGTAGAGACAAAGTTTTGCCATGTTGCCCAGGCTGGTCTTGAACTCCTGGACTCAAGCAATCCACCCACCTCAGCCTCCCAAAGTGCTAGGATTACAGGCATGAGCCATCACATCCGGCCGAGCCTATAAAATTATCATCAACTTTAATATTGGGTAGGGTTATGACCTTCAACAAATGAGCTAATAACCTGAAAACAATATTTATATCTACCTAGACTGAGAGTATTATTTTGGACACATCTGAGATTACTAGTAAATTTCATGAATGTTATTCTAGATATAAATTTTCTTATATATTTTTCTCTGCTCTGTTGCCCAGGCTGAAGTACAGTAGTGTGATTCTAGCTTACTGCAGCCTCAAACTCCTAAGCTCAAGCACCTCCCCACCTCAGTCTCCCAAGTAGCTAGGACTACAGGCATGTACCAACACACCTGGCTAAAATTTTGTTTAACTTTTTGCAGTGACAGGATCTAGTATGTTACCTTGGCTGTTCTCAAACTCTTGGGCTAAGGCAAACCTCCTGCCTCAGCCTCCCAAGTGCGAGATTACAGGTGTGAGTCACTGTGCCTGGTCTAAATATTTATTAAATATACATTATGCCAAGCCTGGGAATGCAATAATGATGAAAAAGAGACATAGTCCCTAACACCTCATGGAGCTTACAGCCTAATGAAAAAGATAATTAAATGGACAATAATGCTGCAATGTATTAAGGCTACAGTGGAAGTACAAGGTGCTATGGAAACAAAAAGCCAGTATACCTGCTTATACATATGGAAGAGGGGAAGGAAAGGCAGTGAGTGATGAAGGAAGAAACCCTTCACAAAAGGCTTAAGATTTAAACCAAAATTTTAAAAATCACTAGGACTTATTCAAAGGGAAGGAGAACAAAGCCTTCATGTAAGGGAAGTATTATTTGTATAAGAGAGGAGGAATAGGGAGAGTACAGTTGAGGCAGGGTGGGTGGAGATAAGAATATAGTGCATTTGAAGAATTAAAAGTAGACCAGGCACGGTGGCTCATGCCTGTAATCCTAGCACTTTGGGAGGCTGAGGCAGGCGGATCGCCTGAGGTCAGGAGTTCGAGACCAGCCTGGCTAACACAGTGAAACCCCGTCTCTATTAAACATACAAAAGAATTAGCCAAGAGTGGTGGCATGTGCCTGTAAACCTAGCTACTCGGGAGGCTTAGATGGAGAATTGCTTGAACCTGCGAGGCAGAGGTTGCAGTGAGCTGAGATCGTGCCACTGCACTCCAGCCTGAGTGACAAGAGCGAGACTCCATCTCAAAAAAAAAAAAAAAAAAAAATTAGTCAGGCATGGTGGTGTGCACCTGTAATCCCAGCTACTCGGGAGGCTGAGGCAGGAGAATCGCTCGAACCTGGGAGGCGGAGGTTGCAGTGAGCCAAGATTATGCCACTGCACTCCAGCCTGAGCAATAAGAGTGAAATTTTGTCTCAAAAAAAAAAAAAAAAAAAAAAAAAGGTAATTCGACATAGAGGGTGGAGCAAGATGGTGGAATAGAAGGCTACACTGATCGTCTTCCCAAGAGGAATACCAAATTTATTAACTACACCAAAAAAGCACCTTCTAAGAACCAAAAATCAGGTAAGCATTCACACTACCTCGTTTTAACCGCATATTACAGAAAGAGGCATTGAATAGGACAGGAAAAAGTCTTGAACTGCCAACACAATCATTCCCTCATCCCCCAGCAGTGGCTGCATGGCAAGAAGAATCTGTGCATCTGAGGAGAAAGAATGCAGTGATTGTGACACACTGCACTTAATTCAGTGCTGTCCTGTCATAGCAAAAGCAGAACCAGGCTGTACTTAGCTGACAGCCACTCATGGAAGGAGCATATGGACTGGCTCTAGCCAGATGGGAATCACCCATATGAGCAGTCAAAATCTGAGTTCCAGCAAGCCTTGCCACTGCAGGCTGGAGTGCTCTGGGCACCTAAATAAACTTGAAAGGCAATCTAGGCCATAAGGACTCTAAGTCCTAGGTGAGTCCTTGTGCTGGGCGGCTGTCAGAGCCAGTGGGCTGGGGGGACATGTAACTTACTGAGACACGAGACACAATGGTTAATACAGTGCTTGCACCATCCTCCTCCAGCTCCAGGCTGCGGAAGAGACCCCTTGTGGCTCCAAAAGGGACCCCTTGCTTCTGCTTGAGGAGAGCAATGGGAAGAGTAAAGAGGATTTTAACTTGAATCTTGGATACCAGCTCAGCCACAGTAGGATAGGGTACTAGACAATGTTGTGAGGCCCCCATTTCAGGCCTTAGCTCCCAGAAAATATTTTGAGAAACTCCCTCAGCCAGAAGGGAACCCACTGACTTGAAAGGAAGTACCAAGTCATGGCAGATCCCACCACCTGTGGACTAAAGAACCCTTTGGCCCTGAATAACCAATGCAATGCCCATGGAGTATGCCATGGGTTTTGGGTGAGACTCTGAGACATACTGGCTTCGGGTGAGATATAGCACTTTCCCAGCTGTGGTAGCTATGATGACAGACTCCATCTACTTGAAGAAAGCAGAGGAAAAACTAAAGAGGACTTTGTCTTGCACCTTAGGTACCAGCTAGGCCACAAGGAGATAGAGCATGAGGCAGGTTCTTGGGGTCCCTGATTCCAGGCCTTGGCTTTTAGATGGCATTTCTGAGTCTGCCATGGGCCAGAGGGGAGCCCACCACCCTGAAGGGTGAGTCTCAGGTCTGGCAACATTCACCATAAGCTGACTAAAGAGCACTTGGGTTTTAACCGAACATTGGTGGAAGCCTGGCAGTACTCCCCATGGGCCTGTGTTGGTGATGGCCCTGGGCTGAGGTTACTCTACCTGTGGAAAGAGGAGGGAAGAATGGGAAAAACTGTGACTCGTAGCTTGAGCTCATCCACAGTACAATGGAACATCAGGTAGATTTAGAAGGTTTTTCACTCTAGTCCCTAGCACCTGGACAGCTACTCTAGACCCGTTTGGGCCTGAGGGAACTCACTACCCTGAAAGGAAAAACACGAGACTTTCTGGCATTGCTACCTGCTGACTGTAGAGCCCTAGGGCCTTCAGAGAACATAGGCGATAACCTGGTAGTGGTTATACTGGGCCTTGAGTGAGACACAATGCTATGCTGGCTTCAGGTCTGACCCAGTGCAATCCCAGTGGTGGTAACCACAGGGGCACTTGTGTCAACCCACAGCTCCAGGCAGCTCAACATAGAGAGAACTCTGTTGGTTTGGAAGAAAGTAAGGGAAGAGAACAAGTGTCTCTGCCTGGTAATCCACAGAATTCTTCCAGATCTTATCTAAGACCACGAAGGAGGCATCTTACAAGTCTGTAAGAACCACAGTGTTACCGGGCTTGGGGTGCCCCTTCATGCAGGCAGTGCTTAGATCACAATGCCCAAGTCCTTGAGAACTCCTGGAAAGCGTTCCCAAGAAAGAATGTTACAAATAAGTCCAGAATGAGAAGACTACAATAAATACCTAACCCTTCAATGTCCAGACACCAAAGAATATCTACAACCATCAACACAATCCAGGAGAGCATGACCTCACCAAACAAAACTAAATAGGGCACCTGGGACCACTCTTGGAGAAAGAGATACATGGTACCTTTCAGACAGAGAATTCAAAATACCTGTTTTGAGAAAACACAAAGAAATTCAAGATAACTCAGAGAAGGAATTCAAAATTCTATCACATGAATAGAACAAAGAGATGGAAATAATTAAAAAGAATCAAGCAGAAATTCTGGATTTGAAAAATACAGTTGATCAAGCAGAAGAAAGAATTAGTGACCTTTAAGATAAACTATTTGCATAGTATTCCATAGGGTATATATGTCACATTTTCTTAGTCCAGTCTATCATTGATGGACATTTGGGTTGGTTCCAAGTCTTTGCTATTGTGAATAGTGCCGCAATAAACATATGTGTACATGTGTCTTTATAGCAGCATGATTTATAATCCTTTGGGTATATACCCAGTAATGGGTTGGCTGGGTCAAATGGTATTTCTAGTTCTAGATCTTTGAGGAATCGCCACACTGTCTTCCACAATGGCTGAACTAGTTTACAGTCCCACCAACAGTGTAAAAGTGTTCCTATTTCTCCACATGCTCTCCAGTACCTGTTGTTTCCTGACTTTTTAATGATGGCCATTCTAACTGGTGTGAGATGGTATCTCATTGTGGTTTTGATTTGTATTTCTCTGATGGCCAGTGATGATGAGCAATTTTTCATGCGTCTGTTGGCTGCATAAATGTCTTCTTTTGGGAAGTGTCTGTTCATATCCTTCGTCCACTTTTTGATGGGGTTGTTTGATTTTTTCTTGTAAATTTGTTTAAGTTCTTTGTAGATTCTGGATATTAGCCCTTTGTCAGATGGGTAGATTGCAAAATTTTTCTCCCATTCTGTAGGGTGCCTGTTTACTCTGATGGTAGTTTCTTTTGTTGTGCAGAAGCTCTTTAGTTTAATTGGATCCCATTTGTCTATTTTGGCTTTTGTTGCCATTGTTTTTGGTGTTTTAGTCATGAAATCCTTGCCCACGCCTATGTCCTGAATGGAATCATGTCCTTTGTAGGGACATGGATGAAGCTGGAAGCTATCATTCTGAGCAAACTATCGCAAGGACAGAAAACCAAACACCGCATGTTCTCACTCATAGGTGGGAATTGAACAATGAGAACACTTGGCGACACAGGGTGGGGAACATCACACACTGGGACCTGTTGTGGGGTGGAGGAAGGGGGGAGGGCTAACATTAGGAGAAATACCTAATGTAAATGATGAGTTAATGGGTGCAGCACATTAACATGGCACATGTATACATATGTAACAAACCTGCACGTTGTGCACATGTACCCTAGAACTTAAAATACAATAATAAAAATAGACAAAAAAAGATAAACTATTTGAAAATACACACTCAGAGGACATAATAGAAAAAAAAAATGAAGCACACCTAGAAGATCTACAGAATAGCCTCAAAAAAGCAAAGCTAAGAGTTATTGGCCTTAAAAAAAATATAGAGAAAGAGATAAGGTTAGAAAGTTTATCCAAAGAGATAACAGCAGAGAATTTCACAAACCTAGAGAATGCTATCAAAATCCAAGTACAAGAAGTTAATAGAACACCAAGCAGATTTAACCCAAAGAGGACTACTTCAAAACATTTAATAGTTAAACTCCCAAAGGTTAAGGATAAAGAAAGTATCCTAAAAGCAGCAAGAGAAGAGAAACAAATAACATACAATAGAGCTCTAATAAGTCAGACAGTAAACTCAGTGGAAACCTTATGGGCCAGGAGAGAGTGGCATGACATATGTAAACTGCTAAAGAAAAAAAAAAAACTTTTATCCTGGAATAGTATATCTGGTGAAAATATCCTTCAAACATGAGGGAGAAATACAGACTTTCTCAAAGAAACAAAAGCCGAAGGCCTTCATCAACACTAGATCTGTTCTACAAGAAGGGCTAAAGAGAGTACTTCAATCAGAAAGAAAAGGACATTAATGAGCAATAAGAAATAAACTGAAAGTACAAACTCACTAGTAACAGTAAATACACAGAAAAAAGCCCAAAGAATTATTACAAAACTGTAACTTTGGTGTATAAACTACTCTTATATTAAATAGAAAGGTTAAAATATGAGCCAACAGAAAATAGTAACTACTACAATTTTTGAAGACAGGCAGTATAATAAGATATAAACAAAAGCAACAAAACATTAACTAGCTGGGGGATGAAGTTAACATGTAGAGTTTTTACTCAGTTTGCTTTTTGCTTGTTTATACAAACAGTGTGAAATTGTTATAGCTTAAAATAATGGGTTATAAGATATTACTTGCAAGTCTCATGGTAACCTCAAATCAGAAAACATACAACAGATACACAAAAAAATAAAAAGCAAGAAATTGAATCAGACCAACAGAGAAAATCACTTTAACCAAAAAGGAAGACAGGAAGGAAGGAAAGAGGGATAAGAAGACCACAAAACAACAAAAACCAAATAGGCAGTAGTAAGTCCTTAATTACCAATAATAACATTGAATGTAAATGAACTAAACTCTCCAATAAAAAGACACAAAGTGGCTGAATGGATAAAGAAACAAGACCCAATGATCTGTTGCCTACAAGAAAAACACTTTACCTAAAAAGACATATGTAGACTAAAACCAAAGGAATGGAAGAAGATATTCCATCCCAATGGAAACCAAAAAAGAGTAGGAGTAGTTACAGCTCTAATAGACAAAATAGATTTCAAGACAAAACTATAAGAAGAGACAAAGAAGGTCACTATATAATGACAAAAGGGTCAGTTCTGCAAAAGGATATAACAGTTTTAAGTATCTACGGACCCAACACTGGAAAACTCAGATATATAAAGCAAATATTATTAGAGCTAAAGAGAAAGATAAACCCTAATAGAGTAATAGCTGGAGACTTCAACACCCCACTTTCAGCATTACACAGATCTTCCAGACAGAAAATCAACAAGGAAACATCAGTTTAATCTGCACTACAGAACAAATGGACCTACTAGATATTTACAGGACATTTCATTCAACAGTTGAAGAATACACATTCTTTTCCTCAGCACATGGGTCACTTTCAAGGACAGATCATATGTTAAGTCACAAAATAAGTCTCAAAACATTAAAAAGAACTGAAAAAATATCAAGTGTCTAACCACAATGGAATAAAACTAGAAATTAGTAAAAGGAATTTTGAATACTATACAAATACATGAAATTAAACAATATGTTTCTGAATGATGAGTGAGTCAATAAGGAAATCAAGAAGGAAATTGAAAAATATCTTGTAAAAAAAGATAATACAAGGCTACAGTAACCAAAACAGCATGGTACTGGTACCACAACAGAGACATAGATCAATGGAACAGAACAGAGCCCTCAGAAATGATGCCGCATATCTACAACTATCTGATCTTTGACAAACCTGACAAAAACAAGAAATGGGGAAAGGATTCCCTATTTAATAAATGGTGCTGGGAAAACTGGCTAGCCATATGTAGAAAGCTGAAACTGGATCCCTTCCTTACACCTTATACAAAAATTAATTCAAGATGGATTAAAGACTTAAATGTTAGACCTAAAACCATTAAAATCCTACAAGAAAACCTTGGCAATACCATTCAGGACATAGGTGTGGGCAAGGACTTCATGACTAAAACACCAAAAACAATGGCAACAAAAGCCAAAATTGACAAGTGGGATCTAATTAAACTAAAGAGCTTCTGCACAGCAAAAGAAACTACCATCAGAGTGAACAGGTAACCTACAGAATGGGAGAAAATTTTTGCAACCTACTCATCTGACAAAGGGCTAATATCCAGAATCTACAATGAACTCAAACAAATTTACAAGAAAAAAACAAACAAACCCATCAAAAAGTGGGCGAAGGACATGAACAGACACTTCTCAAAATAAGACATTTATGCAGCCAAAAAACACAGGAAGAAATGCTCATCATCACTGGCCATCAGAGAAATGCAAATCAAAACCAC
>NW_026652283.1:57938844-57946277 GCF_009828535.3 Hylobates moloch
GTAGGAAAGTGGCAAAGTGGTGACAAAAAAGGAATGGGGTACATTTAAGGTGAATCACTAAGGATGTTCTTCCATTAAATTGTGAGAGTTTATATATTGAGACCATTCCACTAGGACCCAAATAACATGTGTGCCTTTGGAACTATTTGCAGTGTATGTTTCAAAGTTCAGACCAACGCCACTAGGTAAGTTTTATAGGTCCCTCTAGAAGAGCAGTTTCTTGTCAGAGCTGGAAAAATAATGGCACAAAGCATCCAGTAACAACAGAATCTAGGCCTGTTAGTTTGATCCCAAGATGATGCCTCTTCCAAAAGGAGAGAATCCAGAAAAACAATTTATTCTCCAGACTGAGTGTGAAAGACTAAGATTTGGAAATGTTTCGGGTATAGTCTACTACACACCGGGTGCAGATCTGTTGGGGAAAATCTATTTACCATTTTCTTTGTTCCAACAAAGACTCTCATGAAGTTGAGTTTCTCCAAGATCATCATTTGTGGAGGCTAAGGACAGGAAACAGGAGAGATGTATGACACCAGCTTTCCAAAGTCTATCTTGCTTCTCAAGGTTCCTTTAAGAACACAGTACAGCTGAGAAGGCAAGTATGCATTCAGGCCTATACAATGACTGCAGTGACCAGTGGCCAATAAATCAATTACATCTTGTGTATCCTACTTAACCTATGAGTATGATGAACATTTGGAGCGTGTTTTTTGTGGTCTCATGCCAAAAGTTAACCACAGCTTAGAGATTCTTGAACTTCAGAAAAATAAGTAGAAATCTATTTCCCCCACTTTATTCTCAGTGCAGTTGGAAAGAACAGAATTCCATGAGAGAGAAACTTAATTGTGTTCATAACTTCTCAGCATTGAGAGGTTGCATTTATATAGGCCTTTCTTTCAAAGATCATAAAACACCTCACGTATGTTATTTCATTTATATTCTAAATGTGTTTATAGTATAAAAAAATGACACAATACACTTTTAATTTTAAAAAGTGTTAATTTAATAAATTTTAACCAAACTAATCAAAGTTACATTTGTCTAGTTTAGCACTTGGAGAAATCAATGTTTAGTTATATTTCAGAATAAAAGTGGTCAGTGGGTAAGTTGATTAGTTTTACCTTTAATTAAAATTTTTATTTTTGCTTTGCTTTTCCCAGTACTCTAGGCCACATTAATTATTCTCCTTCCTTAACTCTGAGCCAGTGGTCGATTCACACAATTTAGCACATGGCTGTACATTTTCGTGATGTCTTCTTTGTTTTCTATGTATTTTGGTCTCAACTACATATTCAGGGGGAAGAGCTGACATGGACTGGAAATGACATTAATTAGAAGACAGAGCCTTGAGAGCCAGTCCTGTCACTCACTGTCTTTCAGCAAACTCACTCATCTTGCCTGAGCCCAGGGCATGCAGCTGATATATGGTAGTTTGGCTACAGAGCCCAAGTTCTGAAATACAATGTGAAATACCAATGGAAAGTGTCCTAAATGCTTTAAAGAGTCATAAGGTTCAAGTAAGATGAGTTAAAAAAAAAACTCTATTATATAATATATTATTATTATAAACTCTGTGAAGACAGAGACAATATTTTGTACTTTTCCTATATACTTTCCAAGAACTAATGTAATGTCAAGTCAATATGATTTACCAAGTAAGTACTTAATAAATATTTCTGAATAACAAACAATTATTAAGTACTAACTACTTGCTAAGAACCTCTGTTAAGTGCTCTACATGGACCATTTCATATTTCACTACACTAGGAGGTCTTGCAGATGAGAAGACCAAGGCTTAGTGAGCTGATCATCCAGGCCCAGGGCACACAATGGACAACGTCTGGTAGTTTGGCTACAGAGCCCAAGTTCTGAAACACTAGACATTCATAGAACCAATGATCCTGAAAGAATTCAGAGGTTATAAAATTTTCTTCCTCTAAACTATTAAGAAGTGGAAGAACTTTTAAGAAATGGATAGGAATTCGTGGCAGTGTATTGGGTATAATTTTAACCCAGAAATTAAATTAGATAGACAGATAAACTTCTTGATATGATTGGATTGCAATTCTATGATTTTCATAAGAGATGTTTTCTTCAAAGAAATGCCTCTGAGCATTTGATTTGGCTTTGCAAACTGAAGTTCCAGCCTGCAGATATTTCTGTTCTTCTCTTGATCAAATGTTTATAAATCCCTCTCAGAATAGTGGGAGCATTAATCTGATTATGCACGAAGCCAATGAGAGCAAGATAATTGCATAGATCTACGCATCCATTTCACCCAACATCATAAATTATTGAAATGCTGCAACCTAGCTTTCTGGGTTTTAAAAAACACTTTCCAAGTTTTAAAAAACACTCTGCTATTTCCATTTATGGGAGACCTACATTATATTGTCTTTTTGCCTTAAGTACCATGAAAATAAAATTTAAAATTTGAGCGTTTACCCTTCAGAGGGTGCTCATATGATAGAAGAATGGAAAACATGTGATACCTTCTTATATGAACACGGGCAAAAGCCTCAATCCTGGGAACTAGTTACCCTCACTCTTAAGAAATTAAGCTGAATAGTTCTCTTTTTACTTGTGATAAATTACATTTGTTAACAGAAATGTGGATCTGCTTTGCCTGCACACACACCCACTGTACAGCACTGCCAACTCCATAGGGAGGAGTCCGACAAATCCACTTCTTAAAAGTGCTTCCAAGTAGAGAGTACAATTGTGGTTATTAGAGGCTCGAAAGGGTGAGGGGAGGGGAGGATAGGGAGAGGTTGGTTAATAATGGACACAAAATTACAGCTAGATAAGAGGTTTAATTCTAGTGTTCTAGTTCCAACTAGTGTTCTAGTCTCCAACCCCCAGAGCCATGGACCGGTAACAGTCTGTGGCCTGATAGGAACAGGGCCACACAGCAGGAGGTGAGCGGCAGGTGAGTGAGCATTACTGCCTGAGCTCCGCCTCCTGTCAAATCAGCGGTAGCATTAGATTCTCATAGGAGCAGTAATCCCCCCTATTGTGAACTGCGCATGCGCGGCATCTAGGTTGCAGGTTCTTTATGATAATCTAAATTAATGCCTGATGAGCTGAGGAGGAAGTTTCATCCCAAAACAATTCTCGCCCCCTCCCCCCGCCTTCCCCCACCCATGGAAAAATTGACTTCCATGAAACCGGTCCCTGGGGTCAAAAAGTTTGGGGACTGCTGTTCTATAGTGCTATTGGGTGACTATAAAATAATTTATGTATATCTTCAAATAGAAAAGAGGATTTTGAGTGTTCCCAACACAAAAAAGATAAATGTTTCAGATGATGAATATGCTATTAATAATTACTGTGATTTGATCATGACACATTGCATACATGTATTGGAATATCATGCTGTACTGTATAAACAAGTACGATTATAATGTGTCAATTAAAAATAATAATATAATAAAGAAAATCTATTTTCTGTCTGACTTCAGGACATTTGTAAAACTTGTAGTTGAAACATTCTCCCTGTTGCAATAACCCTTTTGAATAAAATCTTTCCTTAAAAAAATTCTTCTACTTCGTAATAGCTTTTGGAAAGAAAATTTAATAAACTCTAAATTTGTAATTCTTGAACGAAACAAGCAAAACACTTGGCCTGAGTAGAAATGGAATGATCAGATGCCCACAAGTTAAACTGATTTCATGCCCAAGGATTATATGAGCCTTTAAACTATGGAATTCAAATTAAGTTGCAATGACAAATCACAATTCAGAGTTCCTATGTTGTGTTTTCTTTCTATTTAATATAATATATGCTTACTACTGGTGATGAGTACAGGCTGATAAGTATGAAAGGTCAATCGTTCCCACAAGGAGTTCAAAATTTAGTGAGGAAAAACAGATATATAAGCAAGTGACTTCAAAAATGAGTTATGTAAGATAATGGAGGATATATATTGTAAATATGTGATGCAAAGGAAGGATCAACTGTACCTCAATAGATGAGATAATAGACGAGTCATAAAGAAGAGGAACTAATTGCACTGGATTTTGATGGAAAAATACACATTTTGACCAGTGGAAAAATACTGTTTGTAATGGACAAAGCAGGATGATAAAGGCAGTATTATTCATTCCTAAAAGTGGATTTTTACCTCACTTATTCCTCATAACAGCCCTATGAAGAACTATGTCACTGTCCTAATTTCGGGAGTTCAGAAAAATAGACTTCTCAGGAATGCAGTGCTGGTAAGTGATATGATCATGATTTCCCTACGTTGTCTCAGCTGAGCATTTGGGAGCTTTAAGAACAGAAGATGAAGCTATAGTGGGAAAGTAGGGCCAGATGGCAGAGGACCTTTCCCAACATGCTAAGACTGTTTGAACTGCACCCTCCAGGGCAGGACAGTCAGTAATGGGTTTTCAGCAGCAAAGTGGGTGATAGGGGCAGTTTTGTCTCCAGGTAGCATCCTAGTAACTTGGAGTTTGGTTTTGGCTGGGCATGAGACAAACATTAATGCTTTACAGATTCAGAAGGACAGTACTAATAATATGGCCTGTCTGCTACTTTTAATGGATAGGATGCTCAAGGCCTCTCTGATTGCTAAACTTTCACCACAATATCTCTGTCCATCATCTCCCACTTTCTCCCCTGTCTAGGTCTGTTTTTAATTCTCCTGGTCATCTTTCTTTCAATCTATGACATATATGTGTATCTAAATTACTAGATAAGTAAAGCAGGAATTCAAGACACGAGGAGATGTCATTTTTTAATGTGTGGAAGAGCTCTGAAGGACTTTCCAAATGGTCTGAATATATATCCTAAAGGTTCTCCCACCCTATAATAGAACCTGCAGTAACACACTCATCAGCGGTTCTATACTAGCTAGAAGCACCTCCACCTGCCAACATTTCACCTGAGACCTACTGGACTTCCTGGGCTCAGGAATTATTTCCTATGAATGAGTTTGGCTTGAACCAACTCATTCACAAAAAAGTAATTTCCAAATGCATAAAATTGAATATGGTGTTTCATTTGCTTAAAAAAAATGGCCATAGGAGGCTATAGGACATTTTTAAGTTTGTAACCCCATCAATACATTTAAATATGATTATAGGCATATATATGAAAACCTTTGAAATTCATCCACTTGGCTGGGCTCAGTGGCTCACACTTGTAATTCCAGTACTTTGAGAGGTTGAGGCCGGCAGATCACCTGAGGTCAGGAGTTCAAGACCAGCCTCACCCCATCTCTACAAAAAATACAAAAATTACCCAAGCGTAGTGGCAGGCGCCTGTAATCCCAGCCACTTGGCAGGCTGAGGCAAGGGAATCACTTGAACCCAGGAGGGGGAGGTTGCAGTGAGCCTAGATCACGCCACCACACTCCAGCCTGGGCGACAGAGCGAGACTCCTTCTCAAATCCATTCACTTGTACTTTTGAGGCACACTGGTATTTCTCAGTGCACTTTTGTGTTGCTTTGTTTCATTGTGAAAGGTATGAATCTCAGTTTATATCCAAGCAAGCCAATCTTTCTTTGAGCCCATAGGAACCTGATTTCTCTCCTTTTTGCCATCCTCTGGCCCCTTTTACTATAATTTTCCCTTCAGTCTTGTGGTGCACAGACCCTTGGGGAAGCCTTTCCCCAATCCCATTGCCCATAATGCAGTTTTCTGTGAACAGACTAGAGAGCCATCTTCTTGCCATTTATCTAGAGGAGCTGTGTGCAAACCAGAGCTCATGAATGGGACAGAGAAAGAAATGAGACCTATTTAAAAACTCAAATAATTCTCATTGCAAGGAAGTAAACATTTGCCCCTCTGAAAGGGTTTTGTAAAAGAATAAAATAGAAAGTAAAATAAATAAAAATCCTTATTAATGTTCACTAGAGAAACAGAAAAGTCTTTTCCACAGAAAAGTCCTTTATGTGCTGAAATTGGCAGCCGGACGGCCTGAGCATTTATCTCCTGCATAGAAAGTGCTCTGTCAGGAAAGCTGTGACTAACAATAAGCTGAAAAACACACCACAGACTTCCACTGTATTTTATTTGGCAGAGAGGAATTATTCCTCAGCACAAAGTATTTGCAACTGGCATCAGTTAAACAAGAAATTACAACCTTTAAAAGCCCTATTTATCATTAGCTGCAAAAGTGCAGACTTCACCGTCAATTACTCTGACAAAGGATTACAGACCATCAACACTGCACACAGGATAACAGTCTTGGCAGCCAAAAGGCCTTGCTGAGGGGAGGATTAGACAGCTAGCTAATAGCCTGGGGCCCCTTCTCCAGAGGCCCCCTTGACACTTCCTTAGCCACCCTCCTCCCCTCTCAGGACTGACTCTCCCATCTCCAGCCCTTGTCTCCCTTCACCTCATCCAGTGGAGACTGCTGGACTGACAAGGTTTTGGCAGAAAGATGTGACAATTGTGCCACCGTCATTTGTTAAGAATCATTGGCCAAATCAAATCAGCAACAACTTTACTCCAATTCTGCTCTGAATGTGTTCTGTGGATGAAAATGGAAATTACTAGATAGATATCTGAAAGCTGAAGAAATAATATGGTGTTACTCCTCTCAGCTGCTTTGCAAGGCTAAATGGTCAGGAAAAAAAATAGTCTATTTTAATAAGCAAAAGGCCTCTACTGTGATTCTAAAACAACTTTCAAACTCTGAATAGTGCCTATGTATTCTTGGAAGAAGCCTTTTTGCATTGAGCTGAAGCATTTCCCCATCTTTAAATGATTCCATTCTTTAGGAACCGACAAATAAAGAGACACTTTGTTTTTCAGTTTTTAATTTTTTTAAAAAGTGTTTTTCTCAAGTGGTTATATAATGGTAAGAAATCTCTTTCAAGAAACATATATAAGTATATAGCTTTATTTAGCTTTAACTTTCCAAAAAAATACAAGGTAATAATCAGTGTTTCTGTCACCTTGTTGCCAGTTAAGTTAGTTTGAAATGGTCCTGGAGTTTCTCTCAGAGGCACAAAGCTTACAGATGATTATTATTCTCTTCAATATTTTTGTTTTTGTTGGCTATATTTGTCTCCATTTACAAATGTGAATAATTCTTGAGAATAAAGTAAAATAGCGTAATATATGTAAACCACTTACATATGGTTTGGCTCATAGTGTTTAACAAATGATGATGATAATGATCTTGGAGATGATACTAAGAAAGATAAAGATGATGATGATGGGGAGGTGGAATATCCAGTGTTAAAAGTTATGTTATATAAAGGCCTTTTAATAATACAAAAGAACACAGTGATTTATATATAGATCTAGATCTAGATACATATAAATATATCCAGACCTAGATCTAGATCTATTTATATATATAGATATACATATTTGTATATCTATATATTTATATAGAGATATATTTCTACATATTTGTATATACATATTTATATATCTTTATATGTATATATTCATATATCTATATATATTTATATAT
>NW_026652283.1:57946357-57953483 GCF_009828535.3 Hylobates moloch
CTCCTCAGCAAATGTAAAAGAACAGAAATTATAACAAACTGTCTCTCAGACCACAGTGCAATCAAACTAGAACTCAGGATTAAGAAACTCACTCAAAACTTCTCAACTACATGGAAACTGAACAACCTGCTCCTGAATGACTACTGGGTACGTAACGAAATGAAGGCAGAAATAAAGATGTTCTTTGAAACCAATGAGGACAAAGACACAACATACCAGAATCTCTGGGACACATTCAAAGCAGTGTGTAGAGGGAAATTTATAGCACTAAATGCCCACAAGAGAAAGCAGGAAAGATCTAAAATTGACATCCTAACATCACAATTAAAAGAACTAGAGAAGCAAGAGCAAACACATTTAAAAGCTAGCAGAAGGCAAGAAATAACTAAGATCAGAGCAGAACTGAAGGAAATAGAGACACAAAAAACCCTTCAAAAAATTAATGAATCCAGGGGCTGTTTTTTGTTTGTTTGTTTGTTTGTTTGTTTGAGACAGAGTCTCGCTGTCGCCCAGGCTGGAGTGCAGTGGTGCGATCTCGGCTCACTGCAGGCTCTGCCCCCAAGGGTTCATGCCATTCTCCTGCCTCAGCCTCCCAAGTAGCAGGGACTACAGGCGCCCGCCACCTCACCTGGCTAATTTTTTGTATTTTTAGTAGAGACGGGGTTTCACTGTGTTAGCCAGGATGGTCTCGATCTCCTGACCTCCTGATCCACCTGCCTCGGCCTCCCAAAGTGCTGGGATTACAGGTGTGAGCCACCGCGCCCGGCCTGGTTTTTGAAAAGATCAACAAAATTGACAGACTGCTAGCAAGACTAATAAAGAAGAAAAGAGAGAAGAATCAAGTAGATGCAATAAAAAATGATAAAGGGGATCTCACCACCGATCCCACAGAAATACAAACTACTATCAGAGAATACTATAAACACCTTTGTGCAAATAAACTAGAAAATCTAGAAGAAATGGATAAATTCCTCAACACATACACCCTCCCAAGACTAAAACAGGAAGAAGTTGAATCTCTGAATAGACCAATAACAGGCTCTGTAATTGAGGCAATAATCAATAGCTTACCAACCAAAAAAAGTCCAGGACCAGATGGCTTCACAGCCGAATTCTACCAGAGGTACAAAGAGGAGCTGGTACCATTCCTTCTGAAGCTATTCCAATCAATAGAAAAAGAGGGAATCCTCCCTAACTCATTTTATGAGGCCAGCATCATCCTGATACCAAAGCCTGGCAGAGACACAGCCAAAAAAGAGAATTTTAGACCAATATCCTTGATGAACATTGATGCAAAAATCCTCAATAAAATACTGGCAAACCGAATCCAGCAGCACATCATAAAGCTTATCCACCATGATCAAGTGGGCTTCATCCTTGTGATGCAAGGCTGGTTCAACATATGCAAATCAATAAATGTAACCCAACATATAAACAGAACCAAAGACAAAAACCACATGATTATGTCAATAGATGCAGAAAGGCCTTTGACAAAATTCAACAACCCTTCATGCTAAACACTCTCAATAAATTAGGTATTGATGGGACGTATCTCAAAATAATAAGAGTTATCTATGACAAACCCACAGCCAATCTCATACTGAATGAGCAAAAACTGGAAGCTTTCCCTTTGAAAACTGGCACAAGACAGGGATGCCCTCTCTCACCACTCCTATTCAACATAGTGTTGGAAGTTCTGGCCAGGGCAGTCAGGCAGGAGAAGGAAATAAAGAGTATTCAATTAGGAAAAGAGGAAGTCAAATTGTCCCTGTTTGCAGATGACATGATTGTTTATTTAGAAAACCCCATCATCTCAGCCCAAATCTCCTCAAGCTGATAAGCAACTTCAGCAAAGTCTCAGGATACAAAATCAATGTACAAAAATCACAAGCATTCTTATACACCAATAACAGACAAACAGAGAGCCAAATCATGAGTGAACTCCCATTCACAATTGCTTCAAGGAGAATAAAATACCTAGGAATCCAACTTACAAGGGATGTGAAGGACCTCTTCAAGGGGAACTGCAGACGACTGCTCAATGAAATAAAAGAAGATACAAACAAATGGAAGAACATTCCATGCTCATGGATTGGAAGAATCAATATCGTAAAAATGATCTGCCCAAGGTAATTTATAGATTCAATGCCATCCCCATCAAGCTACCAATGACTTTCTTCACAGATTTGGAAAAAACTACTTTGAAGTTCATATGGAACCAAAAAAGAGCCTGCATTGCCAAGTCAATCCTAAGCCAAAAGAACAAAACTGGAGGCATCACGCTACCTGACTTCAAACTATACTACAAGGCTACAGTAACCAAAACAGCATGGTACTGGTACCAAAACAGAGATATGGAACAGAACAGAGCCCTCAGAAATAATGACACATATCTACAACCATCTGATCTTTGACAAACCTGACAAAAACAAGCAATGGGGAAAGGATTCCCTATTTAATAAATGGTGCTGGGAAAACTGGCTAGCCATATGTAGAAAGCTGAAACTGGATCCCTTTCTTACACCTTATACAAAAATTAATTCAAGATGGATTAAAGACTTAAATGTTAGACCTAAAACCATAAAAACCCTAGAAGAAAACCTAGGCATTATCATTCAGGACATAGGCATGGGCAAGGACTTCATGTCTAAAACATCAAAAGCAATGGCAACAAAAGCCAAAATTGACAAATGGGATCTAATTAAACTAAAGGGCTTCTGCACAGCAAAAGAAACTACCATCAGAGTGAACAGGCAACCTACAGAATGGGAGAAAATTTTTCCAACCTACTCATCTGACAAAGCGCTAATATCCAGAATCTACAATGAACTCAAACACATTTACAAGAAAAAAACAACCCCATCAAAAAGTGGGCAAAGGATGTGAACAGACACTTCTCAAAAGAAGACATTTATGCAGCCAAAAGACACATGAAAGAATGCTGATCATCACTGGCCATCAGAGAAATGCAAATAAAACCACAATGAGATACCATCTCATACCAGTTAGAATGATGATCATTAAAAAGTCAGGAAACAACAGGTGCTGGAGAGGATGTGGAGAAATAGGAACACTTTTACACTGTTGGTGGGACTGTAAACTAGTTCAACCATTGTGGAAGTCAGTGTAGCGATTCCTCAGGGATCTAGAACTAGAAATACCATTTGACCCAGTGATCCCATTACTGGGTATATACCCAAAGGACTATAAATCATGCTGCTATAAAGACACATGCACACGTATGTTTATTGCGGCACTATTCACAATAGCAAAGACTTGGAACCAACCCAAATGTCCAACAATGATAGACTGGATTAAGATAGTGTGGCACATATACACCATGGAATACTATGCAGCCATAAAAAATGATGAGTTCATGTCCTTTGTAGGGACATGGATGAAACTGGAAACCATCATTCTCAGTAAACTATCACAAGGACAAAAAACCAAACACCGCATGTTCTCACTCATAGGTGGGAATTGAACAATGAGAACACATGGACACAGGAAGTGGAACATCATACTCTGGGGACTGTTGTGGGGTGGGGGAAGGGGGGAGGGATAGCATTAGGAGATATACCTGATGCTGAATGATGAGTTAATGGGTGCAGCACACCAACATGGCTCATGTATACATATGTAACAAACCTGCACATTGTGCACATGTACCCTAAAACTTAAAGTATAATAATAATAAAATTTAAAAAAAGGTGAAAGGGAGTTAAAATATTTTGAGATTTGCAAGTCTGGAAATATCTTTTCCTACTGTCACATTTATTGGTAACTTAAAATTCTAGGTTAGAAAAGATTTTTCCTTCAGAATTTCAAAAACATTGCTCTATTGTGTTTTAGTTTCCAGTTTGCTGTTAGGAAGACTGATGCTATAGTGATTCCCAATCCTTCCCTTTTGTCTTTTCTTTAACTTCTCTGGAAACTTTTTAGTATCTTTTATCAGTTCCCAGTATTTTGAAATATTTTACTGATATGCCATTTTGTGTGTATGTGCGTGTGTGTGTGTGCTCATTTCCTGTTAGGCACTTGTTGAGTTTGTTCAATCCATATATTCCTATCTTTTACTTATAGGACATTTTCTTGAATAGGATCTCTCCAACCCCAAACTGTTTCTGTTTGATTTTCTCTCTTTGGAATGCCAGTTATTCAAATATTGAATCTTCTGGGCCATTTCTCTAGTTTTAAAAATGTGGCGTTTTTTTTTGTTGTTGTTGTTTTTTTCCTATTGCTTACTTCTTTTTTTTTGTTTGTTTCATTTTCTGGAACAATTCCTTGAGTTTTTCTTCCAAGCATTTTACTAACATTTTAATTTCTGCTCTCCATTTTCAGTTATTGAGATTTTTTTGCCTGATGTTTCTGTTTATGGCCTTCTAATTTTGTTCCATGAATGCAATAAGTTCTCCTCTCTCCCAGAATATTAATAGAAATGATCAAGTTGTATTCTGTATTTTGCATTATCTTTTTTTCCTTCAGGTTTCATATTACAATGTTTATTTGTTTTGGTGTCTGAGAATCTTTTTGGCTTTTCCTTCTTTCTTTTCTTTTGTTTTTAAATTGTCACAAAAGTTTTTATTGTGACCAACAGTAAACATTCAAAAAAAAATAATATCCATTGATTCAATATCCTTTTGAGAATAGAAACAATGGAAAAAGACTGTTAATTTTATAATAGGTAAATTTTGGTATCCATATCTGACAATGCCATTACAAGGAGGGACATTTACAGACCATGATCTTTTTTGAACTAAATTTATATATCCTATTCCAAAATCCAGCTATATTTTATAAGGAGGTTATATCATGACCAAATGTGGTTTATGCAATTAATTCAGTATGTACTACTTCCTGAATAAAGAGTAATAATAGTCTCAGGTTGGCAAGCTGAATAGGAACAGCTCTGGTGTGCAGCTGCCAGTGAGATCAACGCAGAAAGCAGGTGATTTCTGTAATCCAACTGAGGTATCTGGCTCATCTCACTGGGACTGTTAGACAGTGGGTGCAGCCCATGGAGGGCAAGCCAAAGCAGGATGGGGTGTCACCTCACCTGGGAAGCCCATGGGGTTGGGAAACTCCCTCCCCTATTGAAGGGAAGCTGGGAGGGACTGTGCCTAGAGGAACAGTGCATTCCAGCTCAGATACTATGCTTTTCCCATGGTCTTCACAACCCACAGGCAAGAGATTCCCTTGGGTGCCTATGCCACCAGGGCCCGGGGTTTCAATCACAAAACTGGGTGGCTGTTTGGGCAGACACCGAGCTAGCTGCAACAGTTTTTTTTCATACCCCAGTGGCACCTGGGGCACCAGCTAGACAGAACCATTCACTCCCATGGAAAGGGGGCTGAAGCCAGGGAGCCAGGTGGTCTAGCTCAGCGGATCTCACACCCACAGAGCTCAGCAAGCTAAGATCCACTGGCTTGAAATTCTCACTGCCGGCACAGCAGTCTGAAGTTGACCTGGGACGCTTGAGCTTGGTTTGGGGAGGGGCATCTGCCATTACTGAGGCTGGAGTAAGTGGTTTTCCCCTCACAGTGTAAACAAAGCCACTGGGAAATTCGAACTGGATGGAGCCCACTGCAGTTCAGCAAAGCTGCTGTAGCCAGATTGCCTCTTTAGATTCCTCCTCTCTGGGCAGGGCATCTCTGAAAGAAAGGCAGCAGCCCCAGTCAGGGCCTTATAGATAAAACTCCTATCTTCCTAGGACAGAGCACCTGGGGGAAGGGGCAGCTGTGGGTGCAGCTTCAGCAGACTTAAATGTTCCTGCCTGCCAGCTCTGAAGAGAGCAGTGGTTCTCGTAGCACAGCATTTGAGCTCTGCTAAGGGACAGAATGTCTCCTTAAGTGGGTCCCTGACCACCGTGCCTCCTGACTGGGAGACACCTCCCAGCAAGGGTTGACAGATACCTCATACAGGAGAGCTCTGGCTGGCATCTTGTGGGTGCCCCTCTGGGACAAAACTTCCAGAGGAAGGAACAGACAGCGGTCTTTGCCATTCTACAGCCTCCGCTGGTGATACCCAGGCAAACAGGATCTGGAGTGGACCTCCAGCAAACTCCAGCAAACCTGCAGCAGAGGGGCCTGAACATTAGAAGGAAAACTAACAAACAGAAAAGAATAGCATCAACGTCAACAAAAAGGACGTCCGTACAGAAACCCCATCCGAAGATCACCAACCTCAAAGACCAAAGGTAGATAAATCCATGAAGATGAGGAAAAAACAGCGCAAAAAGGCTGAAAATTCCAAAAACCAGAATGCCTCTTCTCATGCAAAGGATCACAACTCTTTGTCAGAAAGGGAACAAAACTGGAAGGAGAATGAGTTTGATGAATTGACAGAAATAGGCTTCACATTCTGTAGGTTGCCTGTTCACTCTGATGGTAGTTTCTTTTGCTGTGCAGAAGCTCTTTAGTTTAATGAGATCCCATTTGTCAATTTTGGCTTTTGTTGCCATTGCTTTTGGTGTTTTAGACATGAAGTCCTTGCCCACGCCTATGTCCTGAATGGTATTGCCTAGGTTTTCTTGTAGGATTTTAATGGTTTTAGGTCTAACATTTAAGTCTTTAATCCATCTTGAATTAATTTTTGTATAAGGTGTAAGGAAGGGATCCAGTTTCAGCTTTCTACATATGGCTAGGCAGTTTTCCCAGCACCATTTATTAAATAGGGAATCCTTTCCCCATTTCTTGTTTTTGTCAGGTTTGTCAAAGATCAAATAGTTGTAGATATGCGGCATCATTTCTGAGGGCTCTGTTCTGTTCCATTGATCTATATCTCTGTTTTGGTACCAGTACCATGCTGTTTTCGTTACTGTAGCCTTGTAGTATAGTTTGAAGTCAGGTAGCGTGATCCCTCCAGCTTTATTCTTTTGGCTTAGGATTGACTTGGCAATGCGGGCTCTTTTTTGGTTCCATATGAACTTTTTTTGCAACCTACTCATCTGACAAAGGGCTAATATCCAGAATCTACAATGAACTCAAACAAATTTACAAGAAAAAAACAAACAACCCCATCAAAAAGTGGGCAAAGGACATGAGCAGACACTTCTCAAAAGAAGACATTTATGCAGCCAGAAAACACATGAAGAAATGCTCATCATCACTGGCCATCAGAGAAATGC
>NW_026652283.1:57953583-57966917 GCF_009828535.3 Hylobates moloch
GCCATTCTAACTGGTGTGAGATGGTATCTCATTGTGGTTTTGATTTGCATTTCTCTGATGGCCAGTGATGATGAGCATTTTTTCATGTGTTTTTTGGCTGCATAAATGTCTTCTTTTGAGAAGTGTCTGTTCATGTCCTTCGCCCACTTGTTGATGGGATTGTTTGTTTTTTTCTTGTAAATTTGTTTGAGTTCATTGTAGATTCTGGATATTAGCCCTTTGTCAGATGAGTAGGTTGCAAAAATTTTCTCCCGTTCTGTAGGTTGCCTGTTCACTCTGATGGTAGTTTCTTTGCTGTGCAGAAGCTCTTTAGTTTAATTAGATCCCATTTGTCAATTTTAGCTTTTGTTGCCACTGCTTTTGGTGTTTTAGACATGAAGTCCTTGCCCATGCCTATGTCCTGAATGATATTGCCTAGGTTTTCTTCTAGGGTTTTTCTGGTTTTAGGTCTAACATGTAAGTCTTTAATCCATCTTGAATTTATTTTTGTATAAGGTGTAAGGAAGGGATCTAGTTTCAGCTTTCTGCATATGGCTAGCCAGTTTTCCCAGCACCATTTATTAAATAGGGAATCCTTTCCCCATTTCTTCTTTTTGTCAGGTTTGTCAAAGATCAGATAGTTATAGATATGTGGCATTATTTCTGAGGGCTCTGTTCTGTTCGATTGGTCTATATCTCTGTTTTGGTACCAGTACCATGCTGTTTTGGTTACTATAGCCTTGTAGTATAGTTTGAAGTCAGGTAGCATGATGCCTCCAGCTTTGTTCTTTTGGCTTAGGATTGACTTGGCAATGTAGGCTCTTTTTTGGTTCCATATGAACTTTAAAGTAGTTTTTTCCAATTCTGTGAAGAAAGTCATTGGTAGCTTGATGGGGATGGCATTGCATCTACAAATTATCTTGGGCAGTATGGCCATTTTCACGATGTTGATTCTTCCTACCCATGAACATGGAATGTTCTTCCATTTGTTTGTATTCTCTTTTATTTCATTGAGGAGTGGTTTGTAGTTCTCCTTGAAGAGGTCCTTCACATCCCTTGTAAGTTGGATTCCTAGGTGTTTTATTCTCTTTGAAGCAATTGTGAATGGGAATTCACTCATGATTTGGCTCTCTGTTTGTCTGTTATTGGTGTATAAGAATGCTTGTGATTTTTGTACATTGATTTTGTATCCTGAGACTTTGCTGAAGTTGCTTAGCAGCTTAAGGAGATTTTGGGCTGAGACAATGGGGTTTTCTAGATATACAATCATGTCATCTGCAAACAGGGACAATTTGACTTCCTCTTTTCCTAATTGAATGCCCTTTATTCCCTTCTCCTGCCTGATTGCCCTGGCCAGAACTTCCAACAGTATGTTGAATAGGAGTGGTGAGAGAGGGCATCCCTGTCTTGTGCCAGTTTTCAGAGGGAGTGCTTCCAGTTTTTGTCCATTCAGTATGATATTGGCCGTGGGTTTGTCATTAATAGCTCTTATTATTTTGAGATACGTCCCATCAATACCTAATTTATTGAGAGTTTTTAGCATGAAGCGTTGTTGAATTTTGTCAAAGGCCTTTTCTGCATCTGTTGAGATAATCATGTGGTTTTGATTGCTATAAATTGGAATAATTGAACTCATGTAGATAGATAATTAGAACAATGATTACCAGAAGCTGAGAAGGGTAGTGGGAAGGTGGGATGGGGAAGGGATATGGGGATGGTTAATAGGTATGAAAAAATAATTAGAATGATAAAACCAGGCCGGGCGCGGTGGCTCACGCCTGTAATCCCAGCACTTTGGGAGTCCGAGGCAGGTGGATCACGGAGTCAGGAGATCGAGACCACAGTGAAACCCCGTCTCTACTAAAAATACAAAAAATTAACTGGGCGCAGTGGTGGGTGCCTGTAGTCCCAGCTACTCGGGAGGCTGAGGCAGGAGAATGGCATGAACCCGGGAGGCGAAGCTTGCAGTCAGCCGAGATCGCGCCACTGCACTCTAGCCTGGGCGAAAGAGCGAGACTCCATCCCAAAAAAAAAAAAAAAAAAAAGAAAGAATGAATAAAACCTAGTATCTGCTAGCATAACAGGGTGAATGTAGTCAAAATTAATTTAATTGGACATTTAAAAATAGCTAAGAGAATAATTGAATTGCTTCTAACACAAAGGATAAATGCTTGAGGTGATGGATACTCCATTTGCCCTGATGTGATTACTATGCATTTCATGCCTACTCACATAACATTAATATATACACATGTACCCACAAAAATTAAAAATAAAGGAGTAAAAAAGTAAATTTCTAAATAATTTTGTACTGCATGTAACCCATGTACAAGTAGTGCCATTACCTTATAACAGGGTATTTCCAATTCCTCTCTCTCTACCCCTCCCTTTTTTTTTTGCCATTGCTGTCATGTTTTTTTTATCCATGTGGTATAATCATCCAATACATTTATTCTTTTATCACATAGATCCACATTTTTGACCTATATCATTTTCTTTCTGTCTGAAGAACTACTTTTAATCTTTTTTTCAAGTCAGATGTGCTGGCAATGATTTTTCTTGGTTTTTGCTTGTGTTGGACTTGTGTGATTAAGGAATTATAATGAGAAAGTGATGGGGACAAGGGTGTATTGGGCCTTGTAAGTCTTGGGAAGCAGTTTGAATTTTATTTAAATTTTAGTGAAAAGGTTTTGGTCTGGAGTTTTCATGTAATCTAATTTATTTTCCGAAAAAAAAATTAAATAAATAAATTGGCAGCTTTGTGAACAGTGACATAGATTGAGGGAAGAAGACTGGAAATAGAAGATAGGTTAGGAGGCTTTTACAGTAGATAAGAGCATTGTTTGGACTAGAGTGGTAGTAGTAGTAGACAGAAAAATGGATAGATGTGAGGCTTATTTTGGAAGTGGGTCTGACATGACTTGCTGATGTGAGGAGTAAAGAAGTGGAGGTGAATCAAGGATGATATCCAGGTTTCTTGTTCAAGTAACTTTGTAGAAGATGGTGGTGTTATTTACTGAAATGGTAAATCGGGACTGGAAACAAGTTTGGAGGAGACATTAGGAATTCCATTTTGGTCCTGTTTCATTTAAGATACTGATAAGACTTCCACATGGAAATATCAAGTAGAGAGGTGGATTTCAGGGCAGGAATTTAGAGAAGATATTTGAGTTGGGATAGAAATTTGGAAGACTGTTAGCCTGTAGATGGTATTTTCGTCCATGACAATGAGAGACATTACTTAGAGTGTGTAACAAGGGAGAAGGTCAGGATCTGAACTCACGGAATTTCCAACATTTAGAAATCAGGTAGAGGAGCAGCAACCTGAGAAAGACTTGAAGGATTGACCAGAGAAAGACATCTGGAATATGTGGTATGTTGGCAGTTAAGGATTCATCGTGCAGTCTGGAAGAGTAAAGACATGGCTTGTAATACATTCTGCATTTTTAGAAACGTAGTATACAGAGTGAGAAAAAAACCTTCGGAGGACAGATGAATGTTGCTTGAAGGGTTTTATGAAGGAAGGGTGTTAACATGCATAACAGAAATAAATGATGGCTAGCTAATTACACTGGTCCAGGAGTATGGTTATTCTTTATTTTGATATTCTTGAAGTTTTTGATTTTTTATAAAGTTGGAAAGTAATTACTTTTTAAAAGATAAACATGTAACTTGAAGCTAGAATCATTCTTTTTATTGCCAAGAGTAATGGTGTTAGTGTCACCTAATGGCAAAATGGAATATTGCAGCTATACTTATAGGCTATAATGAAAAAGGTAACCTAATTAGAAAGAAAATAACATTTCTGGGGGGATTTTAGGCATGGATCAGTAGACTTACTATGGCTTACAAGGTCCTGTGTTCTTTAGCCCTAGCCTGCTTGTCCTGCCCCTCTTATCACATCACTCATTTGGTCACTGAGCAGATTGTGTAATAGTAGGGTTCTTTTTTGTCTTTCAGGTTTTGGCTCAGATATTTTCCTCTCAGCTTTTTCCTACCACCTTAATTTGTCCCTATACTTCCCATGGCTACTGTTTGTCACATTAACGTGTTTATTTTTTGCATAGCCTTTCGAGTGACCTGGAATCACCATTTGCTCACTTTTTTGTTTGTTTTCTTACTAGTATGTAAGCCCCAGAAGTGCAGGCTACTTGTTTTCCTTATTCACTTAGGTAACCTCAGGGCTGAGTTGTGTCTGTTATATAGTGTATGTCTGCATTTAAACTTATTTGTGTGAGTACATGAACTTCTGGATATGATAGTGTGTGTTGTTTCTATGCTGTAGAGATCTATCCAGAAAACAATTACACTGTGTTTGATTACTGAAACATTATTTGCTATGTGAAGGCAATATAGAAGCTTTTTTCTTTTTCTTTTTGGTGTTAATAAGTGATAATGTGTCAGGAAAGAGAAGCTATATGTCTTAGGATGTCGAATTCTGTATTAGTCAACTTTAATTACTCAGAAAAAATATTTGCAGGTACAATATTCGGTCTTGAGATAAGTTTTTTTTTTGAAGCATCTAGATTTAATTAATATAGCAGTGTCAGTGAATATGGTTTTGTGTCTGTGTGTGCATTTGTAGGTATTTCTAGTATCATTTAATTATTTCCTCTATTAAAAAGGAAAGAAAACAGTATTTCTAAGAGAAATGAGAGTGAATGTGTCAGGTAAACAGTGATAAATCTGGTTGAGATATGGACTGGTTTGTGTAAATTTTTAGGTAACAATATGGCTCTGTTAGTCTGGAAACTTAGGATGAAGAGAGAGTACATTTCCATTAAGTGGCTCAGTCCAAGAAGGTAGCCTCCCTAACTTTGAGATAATTATCTAGCCAGCAGGATTCTTCTTCACATAAACCGTTTTTAAAGCTTTATTAGTTCATGTTTTTAATTAGTTCATGTTTTTAATCAGTAGGTTTTTTTTTTAATCTTTTCGTTTTTCCAGGTGGATGTGGGAAGAGAAGTTTGCAGAACTGAAATGGAGGTCAGAGCTTCATTACAGAAGGTTAGTGGATCATCTGATTCTGTGGCTACAATGAACAGTGAAGAATTTGTTTTGGTTCCTCAGTATGCAGATGATAATTCTACAAAACGTGAAGAGAAACCTCAACTGAAGGTATTTTTTTCTTTTCTACATATGGTATAATTTTTAACTAAAAAAAAAAAACTTTGAAACTTATCTCAGGAGATGTGTAAAATGCAAAGGTTTTTCTCGAGTGCTGACTTTCAAAATAAAATCAATGTTTGATTTATCCAGACCCTAGTTATTTGGTTTGTGTATTTTAAAAACTTCTTGCTTTTGGTTATTTACTTTTTGATTTGGAATTTTAGCGGGAAGAATAAAAGAGGAAAAAGAAGAGAAAGGATTTTTTGGTGAATTAGACATAATGGTTAAATTTTACATTACTTTATCTGGATGTTTTTGTTTCTCTTACTGCTGGGTTTTAGAAGTTAATTAAATGTTTTGCTTTCACTTGAGAGACTTTTTTTTCTTTATGATTTTTATGTTTTAAATCAGCTGGTAACGTTCCATTGTGTGATTTAACAGTCGACTTGTCTGAATGTTTTTAAAGCATATATTTTTAGCATTTGAGTTTTTATTTAGGTATGGTCCCTTTTTCACTTTTGTGTTGCACTTTCTAAGTCAAAGAAAAGGAAGCAAGTAAACTCAGTTATATAGGCTTGAAAATGGTATAACTATCTTCCAGAAATAGGAATAGGAAAAGTAGTTAAAAGCACTATATATTATTTATGACTTTTATTTAGTATTAACTATGGCATCAAAGGTATATTAATATGTCAGTCTAATAAAATATATTCTGAAGATGAGACTACTAAATGTTTATGTTGAGAATGTATTGTTTTATAATTTTATTTAAATAATCAATGGCTTTATTTTTAGATACCTGTATTTTAGCATTATTGTGTTTAAGACATCATTTGTTTGTTTAGGCTTTGTGTTTCACCTGCCTTTGAGAAAACTATGAGTCAACTTAAGTGTAAGGAAATTAGCAATATTCATCTTGGGAGCTAGCAAACAATTTGTAAAGAAATCAGAAATATGGTTATGCTATGCTAACAAGAAATATAACCTTTTAAATGATATTCATAATAGACCCGATTTAAATTTACCTATTTTTTCCTTTAGACATGTAAATTTAAGGTTATCTGATTTTTAGGATGTGTTCCTAAAAAAGAAAAAGAAAAAGAAGGGCCAGGCGTGGTGGCTCATAGCCTGTACTCCCAGCACTTTGGGAGGCCAAGGTGGGCGGATTGCTTGAGGTAAGGAGCTGAAGACCAGCCTGGCCAACGTGGGGAAATCCCGTCTCTACAAAAAATACAAAAATTAGCTGGGTGTGGTCGTGCATGCCTGTAGTTCCATCTACTTTAGAGGCTGAGGCAGGAGAATTGCTTGAACCCAGGAGGCGAAGTTTGCAATGAGCCGAGATTGCACCGCTGCATTCCAGCCTGGGTGACAGAGTGAGACTGTCTTTAAAAAGAAAGGGGAAAAAAGATAAATACATCTCTGTAAATAGGATCTTATATAAAATGTAGTTGGAAACTGTCAAGTATTTTATAAAGAATCCTCTTGCGAAACTGATAATCTTCCTCTAATTTAGTTTTATAACCGGGATTTTAATGTATTATATATGTGAAACAACGTCGTAGTATTTTAGTAACCATATTTAAATATTTAGATTGTTTTAATTTCTTCTAGAAATGAAATATTTTCATAAAATTTAGCTTCAGAACTATGGTAGAATTGAAACAGAATTGTCTTGCTCTGTCCGTAGATAGTTTCTAATGGTGATGAACAATTGGAAAAAGCCATGGAAGAGATTTTGAGAGATTCCGAGAAAAGGCAAAGCAGTCTTCTTGTTGATTGTCAAAGTACCAGTGAGATTTCAGACCATTCGTTTGGAGATATTCCAGCCAGCCAAACAAATAAGCCATCTCTTCAGTTAGTTTTGGATCCGTCTAACACAGGTACTGTATTGAATTCTTAGAAACTATTAAAGAAATGGGATAAAGTAATAGTGAAAAGTTTAAGATGAAAATCAGAAAAAATTGTTAGCTCTTTTCAAGCTTTCAGTTCTTGTTGAGTTTCCACTTCAGTGTTATGTTTCTGCGTATATCTTTGCCTATAAAAATCAGGTCTTAATGTTCTTTGGGAACAAAGACTATGTCTGGGTCCTCATTTTACCCCTAGTACTTCATGCATGGTAGGTCCTCAACAGATACTTACTGAACAAATGAGTAAATACTTGGGCATCACAGAATAGTGTAATGGAGATAGTCTTTCATATGATGTGCCTTTTTACTCAGTTTCACTACACTTATTTAAAGTTATATTTAGTAAAAACTCTAAGTAAAATATATCAATTCCAGCAGTGTATTAAATGATAAATACATCTATGAATAATTAGGATTTGTACTTTGAATACTAGCTTATAAGTCAAGATGCTTTTGGGTGCAAAAATAAATAAAACCAAAACCAACTCCAACTTCAGCTGGCTTGAACACCACAGGTATAGTTTGATCTAGGCTCTGATGGTGTTTTTTTGGTAAACTACTCAGCTCTGATCTTCTCTATGTTACCTTTCTCCTTAGCTGGTTACAAAGTAGCTACCAGCAGAAACTGGTAGGTAAGGGAAGGTGACCTATTTATGCCTGGTGGCAAAGAGAAAGTCTTCATTCTTTTACTGATTTTTAAAATTTCTTTGGTGACAGGGTCTCATTCTGTCATCTAGGCTGAAGTGCAGTGATGCCATTCAGCCTTCTGAGTAGCTGGGCATGTACTACCATGCCTAGCTAATTTTTTTTTTTTTTTTTTTGTAGTTATGGGGTTTTCCATGTTGACCAGGCTGGTCTTGAACTCTTGGCTTCAGGCGATCTGCCCACTTCAGCCTCCCAAAGTGTCGGGATTACCAGTGCAAGCCATTGCACCCATCCCTAGCCTCTTTTACGGATTAAATAAAAGTTCTGGGTTTCACTCTGATTGGACCAGTGAAACCATTCTCTAGTGGTGAGGGAAATGACATGAACTGATAGCTGTAGGCCTGGGTTACATTCAAACCTCTAAATAAGTCACTCTGACAGAGGGGATGGGATTATCCTAACTGGCTTAGGGAACTGGTGATTCATTTCTGAACCAAATGAACCTTGGTACAGGGTAAGTATAGGTATAGCCAAACTTATACAATAGGACTATGATGCATTTTTGTAGGGAGTGTAATCACAATGCCTTCCATGACAAGGATGATTGAGCATTAGAAAAATCTTTCAGTGTGGTTTACCACATAAAGTGGTGAAGAGCGAAAAAGTATCAATAGATAAAGAACAAGCACTGGATAAAATTTAAAATTTTACATGTGTACGCACATGTAAAGTTCTTGGAAAACTTAGAAGGAAACTTGTTTAACCAAATATCTATCAGTCTTATGTTTTATGCTGAAATTTAAAATGCATTACCATCAAGATATATTGAAACAGGAGCAGTTAGGGCATGATAGCTATCACCATAGCTCTTTGACATTGTACTAAAGAATCCAGCCAATGCAAGATCACAGGAAAAAGATATGAAGTGTGATAAGAAAAAAAGTGAAAAAATTCTCATGATTGGTAAAGTATTTAAGAAAGTGAATCGATAAGCTATTAGATTTAAAGACTTTTTGCCAGGTATGGTGGCTCACGCCTGTAATCCCAGCAATTTGGGAGGGTGAGGCGGGCAGATCACTTGAGATCAGGAGTTTGAGACCAGCCTGGCCAACATGGCAAAACCCCGTCTCTATTAAAAATACAAAAATGGCTGGGCGGGGTGGCTCAAGCCTGTAATTCCAGCACTCTGGGAGGCCAAGGTGGGCGGCAGGTCACGAGATCAGGAGTTCAAGACCAGCCTGGCTAATATAGTGAAACCCCATCTCTACTAAAAATACAAAAATTAGCTGGGTGTGGTGGCACGTGCCTGTAGTCCTGGCTACTCAGGAGGCTGAGGTGAGAGAATCGCTTGAACCTGGGAGGCGGAGGTTGCAGTGAGCCGAGACCGCACCATAGCACTCCAGCCTGTGTGACAGTGAGACTCTGTCTAAAAAAAAAAAAAAAAAAAAAAAAAATTAGCTGGGCAGGGTGGTGAACGCCTGAAATCCCAGCTGCTCAGGAGGCTGAGACAGAAAAGTCACTTGAACCCACGAGGTAGAGGTTGCAATGAACTGAGATCATGCCACTGCACTCCAACCTGGGCAACAGAGTGAGACTCCATCTCAAAAAAAAAAAAAAAAAAAGATTTAACGACTTTTAGGAAGGTTAGCAGCAACAGTAGAAAATAAAATTGCCATTCATAATACCAAGAAAAATAATAGGTATCAAGGAAGAAACAAAAATTTATGTAAAATTTTAATAAAATTATAAAATGTTATTGAAGGAAATGGACACCTGAATGAATGGGGAGAGATGCCATGTTGATTGATAGGAGTCAACCTTGAAAAGATGTAACGTATCTCTAAATTAGTCTGTAACTTGGGTGGGAATTTGAAATTTTCAGTTATTTTTATAAACATTCTGAAATGTATCTGGACAAGTAGAGGTACACAGGTAGCTAAGAAAATTTTTAAAAAGAACATTATGTATTAAGATAGACTACAGAGTTACAGTGATCAAACCAATGTGGTATTGGCTTGTTATAGAAGTGAATCACTAGAACAGGGTACCAGAAACAAACCTATGTATATAAAGGATTTCAGTATATGACAGAATTTGCTTTACATATCACTGGGGGAAATGGTAACTATGCAGTAAATGGTGTTGGGACAGTTGCATTTTTGAGTGGAATAAAATAAAATTAGGTTCCTTAGTTGTACATAAAAATTATTTTTAGTGAATCAAATATTTAAAGTGAAAAATAAGCCTTAAGAAGAAAACAATGGAGCATATTTTTGTGATTGTCAGGGTAGGAAAAGCCAAATCAGAAAAGGAAAAGATAGTTGCATATCATTATAGAAAAATTTAAGTCTGGGCTGGGCGTGGTGGCTCACACCTGTAATCCCAGCACTTTGGGAGGCCAAGGTGGGTGGATTACTTGAGGTCAGGAGTTCAAGACCAGCCTGGCCAACATGGTGAGACCCCATCTCTACTAAAATACAAAAATTATCCGGGCATGGTGGTTCACGCCTGTAATCCCAGCTACTTGGGAGGCTGAGGCAGGAGAATCGCTTGAACCCAGGAGGTGGAGGTTGCAGTGAGCCGAGATCACACCACTGCACTCCAGCCTGGGCACTCCATCTCAAAAAAAAAATTTAAATCTGAGTGCAAAAGACCATTCGGGTTATCTATTTCTTCTTGAGTGTACTTAGGTGTTTTCATCTTTCAAGTAATTGGTCAATTTCACCTAAGTATGGGGATAGAGTTGTTTCTCTGTTATAGAGTAATATTCTCTTGTTATCCTTTTAATGTCTGCAGGATGTGTATTAATATCCTCTCATTCCTGATATTGACATGTATTACATATACAAACATTGAAAAACCTACCAGTCTAATAATTTTGCTTTCAACAGCCATACGTATATTTCCCTGAGCACTTTAAAAATGCTTTTCCAATGTCTTCTCATCTCCATTGTTTCTGATAACAAATCTGAAGTGATTTGAATCATTGTTCTCCTATTTGTAATGTGTTATTTTTCTTTGCTTTCGGTACTTTTATTTCATTGTTTTCTTTTCAGCAGTTTGATTATCTGTGTGTGGTTTTCTTTCAGTTTATCTTTTTTTTTTGGATCACTGAGATTCTTGAATCTGTAAATTTATATCTTTAACCAAATTTGGGAGTTTTCACCCATTATTTCTTGGTAATTGTTTTGTTTCTACACTAATCTCTTTCTTTTCTGGGACTCAGTAGACAAAAAGGGTAGACATTTCCATACTGTTTTCACAATTCCTTAGGCTCTTTTCATTGTTTTCCCTGTGTTCAAGCTCACTGACTTTTTACTTTGTTAATCTCCATTCTGCTATTGAGATCATCTGATGAATTTTTAATTTTAGATATTGTATTTTTCTGTTTTTAAATTTACATTGTTTTTTAAAGTTTTTTTGTTTCTCTGTTGATAGTTTTGATATTTTTATTCATTACAGGTGTTTTCACATTTATTTTATGGAGTATTTATGGAGTAACTGGGACATCTTGGGATTGGTCTGTGGATTATTTTTTCACTTGAGGATAGATCACCCTTTTATGTTTGTTGAGTAATTGGCTTGTTCCCAGATTTTTTGAATCTTACGTTTTGAGACTATTTCTTGTTAAAATCCTCTGAAGAATGTTGACTTTTTTTTTTTTTTTTTTTTTTTTTTAAAAAGCAGACATTCCACCTGGTTGTGTCCAGACTGCAAGATCTGTCTTGCTTTCTGGTTCCAAAGTATTTTCAATTCTTAAAACCTTTGCTGTGCTTCTTCAGTCTGTTCCACATGCATACACAGTTTGTTAGTTTACACACGGAATTAGGGGATTATCTTCTTCAGCTCTCTCCTCTCTGAGATTTCCCCACACTCTCTGGCTTCCTTGGGCCATTTTCCTTCTACCCCTGTGTTAGAAAGACAGGTTTCTTTCTTAGAGTTTTTGCTGCTTTGTGCTGTTTTGCAGAATCTCATGTGTGGAGCACTTTATGACAAACTGGTGAGAGAAAAGAGAGGAAAAAATGATAGAGATTTTCTTTTCCATTTTTGGGTTATAGGGGCCTCTTTGCTTTGGTATTTTAGCCTTTGAGACACATTTCTTTTCCTCCAGATTGTAGATGCTTACCATACCACCACCACTACCAGTATTTCAGGTAGTTCTGTGGTCGGGGCTAGTGGTAGAACTGGGAGAGAAAACAAAACAGAAACAAGTCATGATTTCTCAGATGCTCTCTAGTTTGCAGGGACTTCTTTTTATGTTATTTGGCCAGAAAGATTGGATTTCTTTGTTCTGTTGCTCACTGCTGTTCTGCAACTCGGACTGCCCTTAGGTCAAAGCTGGGAGGTGATGACGACAAAAATGGAAAACTCACCACTGTAACAGAGGTTCAGGTTTTCACTTTCCTCTCCAATCTGGCTGTTCCTGTTTACTTTTTAAAAAGAGGCTGGATGTGGTGGCTCACGCCTGTAGTCCCAGTGCTTTGGGAAGCCAAAGTGGGCGGATCACTTGAGCTCAGGAGTTCAAGACCAGCCTGCGCAACATAGCGAAACCCAATCTCAATAAAAAAAGAAAGAAAGAAAGAGTCCTCCGGTCGTTGCTTTTTACATTCTGTCAAGAGTTTTCAGGTATAATCTGTGGGAGAGATAACTTATAACAGTGGGAGAGAGAAATTATAACAGACTTATCACTTCAATTTGACTGGTCCAGTTCAATCATCTTGAGTCTCTTTTTACTTCAGCTGTTTTGAAGTTCAGCTATTAAGGACATAGTCACTTAGAATTTTTGTGTTTTCTTAATGAATTGACCATTTTAGCCTTGTGAAATATCCCTTTTCTTTTTGTTAAAATTCCTTGTCCTGAAGTCTAGTTTTTCTTATATTAATATAGCCACTTTTGGTTTCTTATGATTAGTATTTGCATGGTATATATATTTTTTCCTTTTTTAAAAAAAATTTGCGTCTATTTTTATCTTTAAAGAGTGTTTCTTTTTTTTTTAATTATTATTATACTTTAAGTTTTAGGGTACATGTGCACAATGTGCAGGTTTGTTACATGTGTAACCATGTGCCATGTTGGTGTGCTGCACCCACGAACACATCACCCACCATTAGGTATGTCTCCTAATGCTGTGCCTCCCCCCTCCCCCCACCCCACAACAGTCCCCGGAGTGTGATGTTCCCCTTCCTGTGTCCATGTGTTCTCATTGTTCAGTTCCTACCTATGAGTGAGAACATGCGGTGTTTGGATTTTTGTCCTTGCGATAGTTTACTGAGAATGATGGTTTCCAGTTTCATCCATGTCCCTACAAAGGACATGAACTCATCATTTTTTATGGCTGCATAGTATTCCATGGTGTCTGTGTACCACATTTTCTTAATCCAGTCTATCATTGTTGGACATTTGGGTTGGTTCCAAGTCTTTGCTATTGTGAATAGTGCCGCAATAAACATACATGTGCATGTGTCTTTATAGCAGCATGATTTATAGTCCTTTGGGTATATACCCAGTAATGGGATGGCTGGGTCAAATGGTATTTCTAGTTCTAGATCCCTGAGGAATCGCCACACTGACTCCACAATGGTTGAACTAGTTTACAGTCCCACCAACAGTGTAAAAGTGTTCCTATTTCTCCACATCCTCTCCAGCACTGTTGTTTCCTGACTTTTTAATGACTGCCATTCTAACTGGTGTGAG